>NW_022097897.1:0-16935 GCF_006542625.1 Nomascus leucogenys
GCGCGAATGTCAACTTGCAGTTTCTACAGAAGAGTGTTTCAGAACTGCTCAATCAAAAGTAAGCTTCAACTCTGTTAGTTGAATGCACAGAACAGAAAGAAGTTTCACAGAATGCTTCTGTGTAGTTTTTATTTGAAGATATCCTTTTTCCACTTAGGCCCTTAGCTCAGAATGTCACTTGCAGTTTCTACAGAAAGAGTGTTTCAGAACTGCTCAATCAAAAGTAAGCTTCAACTCTGTTAGTTGAATGCACAGAACAGAAAGAAGTTTCACAGAATGCTTCTGTGTATTTTATTTGAAGATATCCTTTTTCCACTTAGGCCCTTAGCGTCATGTCACTTGCAGTTTCTACAGAAAGAGTGTTTCAGAACTGCTCAATCAAAAGTAAGCTTCAACTCTGTTAGTTGAATGCACAGAACAGAAAGAAGTTTCACAGAATGCTTCTGTGTAGTTTTTATTTGAAGATATCCTTTTTCCCTATAGGCCCTTAGCTCAGAATGCACTTGCAGTTTCTACAGAAAGAGTGTTTCAGAACTGCTCAATCAAAAGTAAGCTTCAACTCTGTTAGTTGAATGCACAGAACAGAAAGAAGTTTCACAGAATGCTTCTGTGTAGTTTTTATTTGAAGTATTCCTTTTTCCACTATAGGCCCTTAGCCGAATGTCAACTTGCAGTTTCTACAGAAAGAGTGTTTCAGAACTGCTCAATCAAAAGTAAGCTTCAACTCTGTTAGTTGAATGCACAGAACAGAAAGAAGTTTCACAGAATGCTTCTGTGTAGTTTTTATTTGAAGATATTCCTTTTTCCACTTAGGCCCTTAGCGAATGTCAACTTGCAGTTTCTACAGAAAGAGTGTTTCAGAACTGCTCAATCAAAAGTAAGCTTCAACTCTGTTAGTTGAATGCACAGAACAGAAAGAAGTTTCACAGAATGCTTCTGTGTAGTTTTTATTTGAAGATTTCCTTTTTCCACTTAGGCCCTTAGCGCTAGGAATGTCAACTTGCAGTTTCTACAGAAAGAGTGTTTCAGAACTGCTCAATCAAAAGTAAGCTTCAACTCTGTTAGTTGAATGCAGAGAACAGAAGAAGTTTCACAGAATGCTTCTGTGTAGTTTTTATTTGAAGATATCCTTTTTCCACTGTAGGCCCTTAGCGCGGAATGTCAACTTGCAGTTTCTACAGAAAGAGTGTTTCAGAACTGCTCAATCAAAAGTAAGCTTCAACTCTGTTAGTTGAATGCACAGACAGAAGAAGTTTCACAGAATGCTTCTGTGTAGTTTTTATTTGAAGATTCCTTTTTCCACTGTAGGACCCTTAGCGCTAGAATGCAACTTGCAGTTTCTACAGAAAGAGTGTTTCAGAACTGCTCAATCAAAAGTAAGCTTCAACTCTGTTAGTTGAATGCACAGAACAGAAGAAGTTTCACAGAATGCTTCTGTGTAGTTTTTATTTGAAGATATCCTTTTTCCACTATAGGCCCCTTAGCTTCAGAATGTCACTTGCAGTTTCTACAGAAAGAGTGTTTCAGAACTGCTCAATCAAAAGTAAGCTTCAACTCTGTTAGTTGAATGCACAGAACAGAAAGAAGTTTCACAGAATGCTTCTGTGTAGTTTTTATTTGAAGATATTCCTTTTTCCACTATAGGCCCTTAGCGTTCAGAATGTCACTTGCAGTTTCTACAGAAAGAGTGTTTCAGAACTGCTCAATCAAAAGTAAGCTTCAACTCTGTTAGTTGAATGCACAGAACAGAAAGAAGTTTCACAGAATGCTTCTGTGTAGTTTTTATTTGAAGATATTCCTTTTTCCACTATAGGCCCTTAGCGCTAGAATGTCAACTTGCAGTTTCTACAGAAAGAGTTTCAGAACTGCTCAATCAAAAGTAAGCTTCAACTCTGTTAGTTGAATGCACAGAACAGAAAGAAGTTTCACAGAATGCTTCTGTGTAGTTTTTATTTGAAGATATTCCTTTTTCCACTATAGGCCCTTTAGCGCAGAATGTCACTTGCAGTTTCTACAGAAAGAGTGTTTCAGAACTGCTCAATCAAAAGTAAGCTTCAACTCTGTTAGTTGAATGCACAGAACAGAAAGAAGTTTCACAGAATGCTTCTGTGTTTTTTTATGAGATTCCTTTTTCCACTTAGGCCCTTAGCGCTGGAATGTCAACTTGCAGTTTCTACAGAAAGAGTGTTTCAGAACTGCTCAATCAAAAGTAAGCTTCAACTCTGTTAGTTGAATGCACAGAACAGAAGAAGTTTCACAGAATGCTTCTGTGTAGTTTTTATTTGAAGATATCCTTTTTCCACTGTAGGCCCTTAGCGTCGAATGTCAACTTGCAGTTTCTACAGAAAGAGTGTTTCAGAACTGCTCAATCAAAAGTAAGCTTCAACTCTGTTAGTTGAATGCACAGAACAGAAGAAGTTTCACAGAATGCTTCTGTGTAGTTTTTATTTGAAGATATCCTTTTCCACTGTAGGCCCTTAGCGCTAGAATGCACTTGCAGTTTCTACAGAAAGAGTGTTTCAGAACTGCTCAATCAAAAGTAAGCTTCAACTCTGTTAGTTGAATGCACAGAACAGAAGAAGTTTCACAGAATGCTTCTGTGTAGTTTTTATTTGAAGATATCCTTTTTCCACTATAGGCCCTTAGCTTCAGAATGTCACTTGCAGTTTCTACAGAAAGAGTGTTTCAGAACTGCTCAATCAAAAGTAAGTTCAACTCTGTTAGTTGAATGCACAGAACAGAAAGAAGTTTCACAGAATGCTTCTGTGTAGTTTTTATTTGAAGATATCCTTTTTCCACTATAGGCCCTTAGCGTTCAGAATGTCACTTGCAGTTTCTACAGAAAGAGTGTTTCAGAACTGCTCAATCAAAAGTAAGCTTCAACTCTGTTAGTTGAATGCACAGAACAGAAAGAAGTTTCACAGAATGCTTCTGTGTAGTTTTTATTTGAAGATATTCCTTTTTCCACTATAGGCCCTTAGCGCTAGAATGTCACTTGCAGTTTCTACAGAAAGAGTGTTTCAGAACTGCTCAATCAAAAGTAAGCTTCAACTCTGTTAGTTGAATGCACAGAACAGAAAGAAGTTTCACAGAATGCTTCTGTGTAGTTTTTATTTGAAGATATACCTTTTTCCACTATAGGCCCTTAGCGTTCAGAATGTCACTTGCAGTTTCTACAGAAAGAGTGTTTCAGAACTGCTCAATCAAAAGTAAGCTTCAACTCTGTTAGTTGAATGCACAGAACAGAAAGAAGTTTCACAGAATGCTTCTGTGTAGTTTTTATTTGAAGATTCCTTTTTCCACTTAGGCCCTTAGCGCTAGGAATGTCAACTTGCAGTTTCTACAGAAAGAGTGTTTCAGAACTGCTCAATCAAAAGTAAGCTTCAACTCTGTTAGTTGAATGCACAGAACAGAAGAAGTTTCACAGAATGCTTCTGTGTAGTTTTTATTTGAAGATATCCTTTTTCCACTGTAGGCCCTTAGCGTCGGAATGTCAACTTGCAGTTTCTACAGAAAGAGTGTTTCAGAACTGCTCAATCAAAAGTAAGCTTCAACTCTGTTAGTTGAATGCACAGAACAGAAAGAAGTTTCACAGAATGCTTCTGTGTAGTTTTTATTTGAAGATATCCCTTTTTCCACTGTAGGCCCTTAGCGCTAGAATGTCAACTTGCAGTTTCTACAGAAAGAGTGTTTCAGAACTGCTCAATAAGTAAGCTTCAACTCTGTTAGTTGAATGCACAGAACAGAAAGAAGTTTCACAGAATGCTTCTGTGTAGTTTTTATTTGAAGATATCCTTTTTCCACTATAGGCCCTTAGCTCAGAATGTCACTTGCAGTTTCTACAGAAAGAGTGTTTCAGAACTGCTCAATCAAAAGTAAGCTTCAACTCTGTTAGTTGAATGCACAGAACAGAAAGAAGTTTCACAGAATGCTTCTGTGTAGTTTTTATTTGAAGATATCCTTTTTCCACTATAGGCCCTTAGCGTTCAGAATGTCACTTGCAGTTTCTACAGAAAGAGTGTTTCAGAACTGCTCAATCAAAAGTAAGCTTCAACTCTGTTAGTTGAATGCACAGAACAGAAAGAAGTTTCACAGAATGCTTCTGTGTAGTTTTTATTTGAAGATATTCCTTTTTCCCTATAGGCCCTTAGCGCTGAATGTCAACTTGCAGTTTCTACAGAAAGAGTGTTTCAGAACTGCTCAATCAAAAGTAAGCTTCAACTCTGTTAGTTGAATGCACAGAACAGAAAGAAGTTTCACAGAATGCTTCTGTGTAGTTTTTATTTGAAGATATTCCTTTTTCCACTATAGGCCCTTAGCGTTCAGAATGTCACTTGCAGTTTCTACAGAAAGAGTGTTTCAGAACTGCTCAATCAAAAGTAAGCTTCAACTCTGTTAGTTGAATGCACAGAACAGAAAGAAGTTTCACAGAATGCTTCTGTGTAGTTTTTATTTGAAGATATTCCTTTTTCCACTTAGGCCCTTAGCGCTAGGAATGTCAACTTGCAGTTTCTACAGAAAGAGTGTTTCAGAACTGCTCAATCAAAAGTAAGCTTCAACTCTGTTAGTTGAATGCACAGAACAGAAAGAAGTTTCACAGAATGCTTCTGTGTGTTTTTATTTGAAGATATCCTTTTTCCACTGTACCCTTAGCTTGGAATGTCACTTGCAGTTTCTACAGAAAGAGTGTTTCAGAACTGCTCAATCAAAAGTAAGCTTCAACTCTGTTAGTTGAATGCACAGAACAGAAAGAAGTTTCACAGAATGCTTCTGTGTAGTTTTTATTTGAAGATATCCTTTTTCCACTTAGGCCCTTAGCTTCAGAATGCACTTGCAGTTTCTACAGAAAGAGTGTTTCAGAACTGCTCAATCAAAAGTAAGCTTCAACTCTGTTAGTTGAATGCACAGAACAGAAAAAGTTTCACAGAATGCTTCTGTGTAGTTTTTATTTGAAGATACCTTTTTCCACTTAGGCCCTTAGCGCAGAATGTCAACTTGCAGTTTCTACAGAAAGAGTGTTTCAGAACTGCTCAATCAAAAGTAAGCTTCAACTCTGTTAGTTGAATGCACAGAACAGAAAGAAGTTTCACAGAATGCTTCTGTGTAGTTTTTATTTGAAGATATTCCTTTTTCCACTATAGGCCCTTTAGCGTCAGAATGTCACTTGCAGTTTCTACAGAAAGAGTGTTTCAGAACTGCTCAATCAAAAGTAAGCTTCAACTCTGTTAGTTGAATGCACAGAACAGAAAGAAGTTTCACAGAATGCTTCTGTGTAGTTTTTATTTGAAGATTCCTTTTTCCACTTAGGCCCCTTAGCGCTAGAATGCAACTTGCAGTTTCTACAGAAAGAGTGTTTCAGAACTGCTCAATCAAAAGTAAGCTTCAACTCTGTTAGTTGAATGCACAGAACAGAAAGAAGTTTCACAGAATGCTTCTGTGTAGTTTTTATTTGAAGATATACCTTTTTCCACTGTAGGCCCTTAGCGTCAGAATGTCACTTGCAGTTTCTACAGAAAGAGTGTTTCAGAACTGCTCAATCAAAAGTAAGCTTCAACTCTGTTAGTTGAATGCACAGAACACAAAGAAGTTTCACAGAATGCTTCTGTGTAGTTTTTATTTGAAGATATCCTTTTTCCACTATAGGCCCTTAGCGCAGAATGTCACTTGCAGTTTCTACAGAAAGAGTGTTTCAGAACTGCTCAATCAAAAGTAAGCTTCAACTCTGTTAGTTGAATGCACAGAACAGAAAGAAGTTTCACAGAATGCTTCTGTGTAGTTTTTATTTGAAGATTCCTTTTTCCACTTAGGCCCTTAGCGCTAGAATGTCAACTTGCAGTTTCTACAGAAAGAGTGTTTCAGAACTGCTCAATCAAAAGTAAGCTTCAACTCTGTTAGTTGAATGCAGAGAACAGTAAGAAGTTTCACAGAATGCTTCTGTGTAGTTTTTATTTGAAGATATCCCTTTTTCCACTGTAGGCCCTTAGCGTCAGAATGTCACTTGCAGTTTCTACAGAAAGAGTGTTTCAGAACTGCTCAATCAAAAGTAAGCTTCAACTCTGTTAGTTGAATGCACAGAACAGAAGAAGTTTCACAGAATGCTTCTGTGTAGTTTTTATTTGAAGATTTCCTTTTTCCACTTAGGCCCTTAGCGCTAGAATGTCAACTTGCAGTTTCTACAGAAAGAGTGTTTCAGAACTGCTCAATCAAAAGTAAGCTTCAACTCTGTTAGTTGAATGCACAGAACAGAAAGAAGTTTCACAGAATGCTTCATTTTTGTGTAGTTTTTATTTGAAGATATCCTTTTTCCACTTAGGCCCTTAGCGTCAGAATGTCACTTGCAGTTTCTACAGAAAGAGTGTTTCAGAACTGCTCAATCAAAAGTAAGCTTCAACTCTGTTAGTTGAATGCACAGAACAGAAAGAAGTTTCACAGAATGCTTCTGTGTAGTTTTTATTTGAAGATATTCCTTTTTCCACTTAGGCCCTTAGCGCTAGAATGCAACTTGCAGTTTCTACAGAAAGAGTGTTTCAGAACTGCTCAATCAAAAGTAAGCTTCAACTCTGTTAGTTGAATGCACAGAACAGAAAGAAGTTTCACAGAATGCTTCTGTGTAGTTTTTATTTGAAGATATTCCTTTTTCCACTATAGGCCCTTAGCGCAGAATGTCAACTTGCAGTTTCTACAGAAAGAGTGTTTCAGAACTGCTCAATCAAAAGTAAGCTTCAACTCTGTTAGTTGAATGCACAGAACAGAAAGAAGTTTCACAGAATGCTTCTGTGTAGTTTTTATTTGAAGATATTCCTTTTTCCACTATAGGCCCTTAGCGCTTGAATGTCAACTTGCAGTTTCTACAGAAAGAGTGTTTCAGAACTGCTCAATCAAAAGTAAGCTTCAACTCTTTAGTTGAATGCACAGAACAGAAAGAAGTTTCACAGAATGCTTCTGTGTAGTTTTTATTTGAAGATTCCTTTTTCCACTTAGGCCCTTAGCGCTAGAATGTCACTTGCAGTTTCTACAGAAAGAGTGTTTCAGAACTGCTCAATCAAAAGTAAGCTTCAACTCTGTTAGTTGAATGCACAGAACAGAAAGAAGTTTCACAGAATGCTTCTGTGTAGTTTTTATTTGATATATCCTTTTTCCACTAGGCCCTTAGCGCGGAATGTCAACTTGCAGTTTCTACAGAAAGAGTGTTTCAGAACTGCTCAATCAAAAGTAAGCTTCAACTCTGTTAGTTGAATGCACAGAACAGAAAGAAGTTTCACAGAATGCTTCTGTGTAGTTTTTATTTGAAGATTTCCTTTCCACTAGGCCCTTAGCGCTAGAATGTCAACTTGCAGTTTCTACAGAAAGAGTGTTTCAGAACTGCTCAATCAAAAGTAAGCTTCAACTCTGTTAGTTGAATGCACAGAACAGAAAGAAGTTTCACAGAATGCTTCTGTGTAGTTTTTATTTGAAGATATCCTTTTCCACTATAGGCCCTTAGGTTCAGAATGTCACTTGCAGTTTCTACAGAAAGAGTGTTTCAGAACTGCTCAATCAAAAGTAAGCTTCAACTCTGTTAGTTGAATGCACAGAACAGAAAGAAGTTTCACAGAATGCTTCTGTGTAGTTTTTTTTTGAAGATATTCCTTTTTCCACTATAGGCCCTTAGCTAGAATGTCACTTGCAGTTTCTACAGAAGAGTGTTTCAGAACTGCTCAATCAAAAGTAAGCTTCAACTCTGTTAGTTGAATGCACAGAACAGAAAGAAGTTTCACAGAATGCTTCTGTGTAGTTTTTATTTGAAGATATTCCTTTTTCCACTATAGGCCCTTAGCGTTCAGAATGTCACTTGCAGTTTCTACAGAAAGAGTGTTTCAGAACTGCTCAATCAAAAGTAAGCTTCAACTCTGTTAGTTGAATGCACAGAACAGAAAGAAGTTTCACAGAATGCTTCTGTGTAGTTTTTATTTGAAGATATTCCTTTTTCCACTATAGGCCCTTAGCGCTAGAATGTCACTTGCAGTTTCTACAGAAAGAGTGTTTCAGAACTGCTCAATCAAAAGTAAGCTTCAACTCTGTTAGTTGAATGCACAGAACAGAAAGAAGTTTCACAGAATGCTTCTGTGTAGTTTTTATTTGAAGATATTCCTTTTTCCACTTAGGCCCTTAGCGTCGGAATGTCAACTTGCAGTTTCTACAGAAAGAGTGTTTCAGAACTGCTCAATCAAAAGTAAGCTTCAACTCTGTTAGTTGAATGCACAGAACAGAAGAAGTTTCACAGAATGCTTCTGTGTAGTTTTTATTTGAAGATATCCTTTTTCCACTTAGGCCCTTAGCGCTAGGAATGTCAACTTGCAGTTTCTACAGAAAGAGTGTTTCAGAACTGCTCAATCAAAAGTAAGCTTCAACTCTGTTAGTTGAATGCACAGAACAGAAGAAGTTTCACAGAATGCTTCTGTGTAGTTTTTATTTGAAGATATCCTTTTTCCACTATACCCTTAGCTCAGAATGTCAACTTGCAGTTTCTACAGAAAGAGTGTTTCAGAACTGCTCAATCAAAAGTAAGCTTCAACTCTGTTAGTTGAATGCACAGAACACAAAGAAGTTTCACAGAATGCTTCTGTGTAGTTTTTATTTGAAGATATCCTTTTTCCACTATAGGCCCTTAGCGTTCAGAATGTCACTTGCAGTTTCTACAGAAAGAGTGTTTCAGAACTGCTCAATCAAAAGTAAGCTTCAACTCTGTTAGTTGAATGCACAGAACAGAAAGAAGTTTCACAGAATGCTTCTGTGTAGTTTTTATTGAAGATATCCTTTTTCCACTATAGGCCCTTAGCGCTGAATGTCAACTTGCAGTTTCTACAGAAAGAGTGTTTCAGAACTGCTCAATCAAAAGTAAGCTTCAACTCTGTTAGTTGAATGCACAGAACAGAAAGAAGTTTCACAGAATGCTTCTGTGTAGTTTTTATTTGAAGATATTCCTTTTTCCACTATAGGCCCTTAGCTCAGAATGTCAACTTGCAGTTTCTACAGAAAGAGTGTTTCAGAACTGCTCAATCAAAAGTAAGCTTCAACTCTGTTAGTTGAATGCACAGAACAGAAAGAAGTTTCACAGAATGCTTCTGTGTAGTTTTTATTTGAAGATTCCTTTTTCCACTATAGGCCCTTTAGCGCTAGGAATGTCAACTTGCAGTTTCTACAGAAAGAGTGTTTCAGAACTGCTCAATCAAAAGAAGCTTCAACTCTGTTAGTTGAATGCACAGAACAGAAAGAAGTTTCACAGAATGCTTCTGTGTAGTTTTTATTTGAAGATATCCTTTTTCCACTGTAGGCCCTTAGCTAGAATGTCACTTGCAGTTTCTACAGAAAGAGTGTTTCAGAACTGCTCAATCAAAAGTAAGCTTCAACTCTGTTAGTTGAATGCACAGAACAAAAGAAGTTTCACAGAATGCTTCTGTGTAGTTTTTATTTGAATATATCCTTTTCCACTTAGGCCCTTAGCTCAGAATGTCAACTTGCAGTTTCTACAGAAAGAGTGTTTCAGAACTGCTCAATCAAAAGTAAGCTTCAACTCTGTTAGTTGAATGCACAGAACAGAAGAAGTTTCACAGAATGCTTCTGTGTAGTTTTTATTTGAAGATATCCTTTTTCCACTGTAGGCCCTTAGCGCGGAATGCAACTTGCAGTTTCTACAGAAAGAGTGTTTCAGAACTGCTCAATCAAAAGTAAGCTTCAACTCTGTTAGTTGAATGCACAGAACAGAAGAAGTTTCACAGAATGCTTCTGTGTAGTTTTTATTTGAAGATATCCCTTTTTCCACTGTAGGCCCTTAGCGCTCAGAATGCACTTGCAGTTTCTACAGAAAGAGTGTTTCAGAACTGCTCAATCAAAAGTAAGCTTCAACTCTGTTAGTTGAATGCACAGAACAGAAAGAAGTTTCACAGAATGCTTCTGTGTAGTTTTTATTTGAAGATATTCCTTTTTCCACTTATACCCTTAGCTCAGAATGTCACTTGCAGTTTCTACAGAAAGAGTGTTTCAGAACTGCTCAATCAAAAGTAAGCTTCAACTCTGTTAGTTGAATGCACAGAAACAGAAAGAAGTTTCACAGAATGCTTCTGTGTAGTTTTTATTTGAAGATATCCTTTTTCCACTATAGGCCCTTAGCTCAGAATGTCACTTGCAGTTTCTACAGAAAGAGTGTTTCAGAACTGCTCAATCAAAAGTAAGCTTCAACTCTGTTAGTTGAATGCACAGAACAGAAAGAAGTTTCACAGAATGCTTCTGTGTAGTTTTTATTTGAAGATATTCCTTTTTCCACTATAGGCCCTTTAGCGCTGAATGTCAACTTGCAGTTTCTACAGAAAGAGTGTTTCAGAACTGCTCAATCAAAAGTAAGCTTCAACTCTGTTAGTTGAATGCACAGAACAGAAAGAAGTTTCACAGAATGCTTCTGTGTAGTTTTTATTTGAAGATATTCCTTTTTCCACTAGGCCCTTAGCGCTAGAATGTCACTTGCAGTTTCTACAGAAAGAGTGTTTCAGAACTGCTCAATCAAAAGTAAGCTTCAACTCTGTTAGTTGAATGCACAGAACAGAAAGAAGTTTCACAGAATGCTTCTGTGTAGTTTTTATTTGAAGATATTCCTTTTTCCACTATAGGCCCTTTAGCGCTCAGAATGTCAACTTGCAGTTTCTACAGAAGAGTGTTTCAGAACTGCTCAATCAAAAGTAAGCTTCAACTCTGTTAGTTGAATGCACAGAACAGAAAGAAGTTTCACAGAATGCTTCTGTGTAGTTTTTATTTGAAGATTCCTTTTTCCACTTAGGCCCTTAGCTCTAGAATGTCAACTTGCAGTTTCTACAAAAGAGTGTTTCAGAACTGCTCAATCAAAAGTAAGCTTCAACTCTGTTAGTTGAATGCACAGAACAGAAAGAAGTTTCACAGAATGCTTCTGTGTAGTTTTTATTTGAAGATATCCTTTTTCCACTTAGGCCCTTAGCGTCAGAATGTCACTTGCAGTTTCTACAGAAAGAGTGTTTCAGAACTGCTCAATCAAAAGTAAGCTTCAACTCTGTTAGTTGAATGCACAGAACAGAAAGAAGTTTCACAGAATGCTTCTGTGTAGTTTTTATTTGAAGATATCCTTTTTCCCTTAGGCCCTTAGCTCAGAATGTCACTTGCAGTTTCTACAGAAAGAGTGTTTCAGAACTGCTCAATCAAAAGTAAGCTTCAACTCTGTTAGTTGAATGCACAGAACAGAAAGAAGTTTCACAGAATGCTTCTGTGTAGTTTTTATTTGAAGATATCCCTTTTTCCACTTAGGCCCTTTAGCGCTAGAATGTCAACTTGCAGTTTCTACAGAAAGAGTGTTTCAGAACTGCTCAATCAAAAGTAAGCTTCAACTCTGTTAGTTGAATGCAGAGAACAGAAGAAGTTTCACAGAATGCTTCTGTGTAGTTTTTATTTGAGATATCCTTTTTCCACTTAGGCCCTTAGCGTGGAATGTCAACTTGCAGTTTCTACAGAAAGAGTGTTTCAGAACTGCTCAATCAAAAGTAAGCTTCAACTCTGTTAGTTGAATGCACAGAACAGAAGAAGTTTCACAGAATGCTTCTGTGTAGTTTTTATTTGAAGATATTACTTTTTCCACTATAGGCCCTCTAGCGCTAGGAATGTCAACTTGCAGTTTCTACAGAAAGAGTGTTTCAGAACTGTTCAATCAAAAGTAAGCTTCAACTCTGTTAGTTGAATGCAGAGAACAGAAGAAGTTTCACAGAATGCTTCTGTGTAGTTTTTATTTGAAGATATCCTTTTTCCACTGTAGGCCCTTAGCGTCGGAATGTCAACTTGCAGTTTCTACAGAAAGAGTGTTTCAGAACTTCAATCAAAAGTAAGCTTCAACTCTGTTAGTTGAATGCACAGAACAGAAAGAAGTTTCACAGAATGCTTCTGTGTAGTTTTTATTTGAGAGATTCCTTTTTCCACTGTAGGCCCTTAGCTAGAATGTCAACTTGCAGTTTCTACAGAAAGAGTGTTTCAGAACTGCTCAATCAAAAGTAAGCTTCAACTCTGTTAGTTGAATGCACAGAACAGAAAGAAGTTTCACAGAATGCTTCTGTGTAGTTTTTATTTGAAGATATCCTTTTTCCACTTAGGCCCCTTAGCTCAGAATGTCCACTTGCAGTTTCTACAGAAAGAGTGTTTCAGAACTGCTCAATCAAAAGTAAGCTTCAACTCTGTTAGTTGAATGCACAGAACAGAAAGAAGTTTCACAGAATGCTTCTGTGTAGTTTTTATTTGAAGATATCCTTTTTCCACTATAGGCCCTTAGCGTTCAGAATGTCACTTGCAGTTTCTACAGAAAGAGTGTTTCAGAACTGCTCAATCAAAAGTAAGCTTCAACTCTGTTAGTTGAATGCACAGAACAGAAAGAAGTTTCACAGAATGCTTCTGTGTAGTTTTTATTTGAAGATATTCCTTTTTCCACTATAGGCCCTTTAGCGCTAGAATGTCACTTGCAGTTTCTACAGAAAGAGTGTTTCAGAACTGCTCAATCAAAAGTAAGCTTCAACTCTGTTAGTTGAATGCACAGAACAGAAAGAAGTTTCACAGAATGCTTCTGTAGTTTTTATTTGAAGATATTCCTTTTTCCACTATAGGCCCTTAGCGCTAGAATGTCACTTGCAGTTTCTACAGAAGAGTGTTTCAGAACTGCTCAATCAAAAGTAAGCTTCAACTCTGTTAGTTGAATGCACAGAACAGAAAGAAGTTTCACAGAATGCTTCTGTGTAGTTTTTATTGAAGATATCCTTTTTCCACTTAGGCCCTTAGCGCTAGAATGTCACTTGCAGTTTCTACAGAAAGAGTGTTTCAGAACTGCTCAATCAAAAGTAAGCTTCAACTCTGTTAGTTGAATGCAGAGAACAGAAAGAAGTTTCACAGAATGCTTCTGTGTAGTTTTTATTTGAAGATATCCTTTTTCCACTATAGGCCCTTAGCGCGAATGTCAACTTGCAGTTTCTACAGAAAGAGTGTTTCAGAACTGCTCAATCAAAAGTAAGCTTCAACTCTGTTAGTTGAATGCACAGAACAGAAGAAGTTTCACAGAATGCTTCTGTGTAGTTTTTATTTGAAGATTCCTTTTTCCACTGTAGGCCCTTAGCGCTAGAATGTCACTTGCAGTTTCTACAGAAAGAGTGTTTCAGAACTGCAATCAAAAGTAAGCTTCAACTCTGTTAGTTGAATGCACAGAACAGAAAGAAGTTTCACAGAATGCTTCTGTGTAGTTTTTATTTGAAGATATCCTTTTTCCACTATAGGCCCTTAGCTCAGAATGTCCACTTGCAGTTTCTACAGAAAGAGTGTTTCAGAACTGCTCAATCAAAAGTAAGCTTCAACTCTGTTAGTTGAATGCACAGAACAAAGAAGTTTCACAGAATGCTTCTGTGTAGTTTTTATTTGAAGATATCCTTTTTCCACTAGGCCCTTAGCGCAGAATGTCAACTTGCAGTTTCTACAGAAAGTGTTTCAGAACTGCTCAATCAAAAGTAAGCTTCAACTCTGTTAGTTGAATGCACAGAACAGAAAGAAGTTTCACAGAATGCTTCTGTGTAGTTTTTATTTGAAGATATTCCTTTTTCCACTATAGGCCCTTAGCGCTGAATGTCACTTGCAGTTTCTACAGAAAGAGTGTTTCAGAACTGCTCAATCAAAAGTAAGCTTCAACTCTGTTAGTTGAATGCACAGAACAGAAAGAAGTTTCACAGAATGCTTCTGTGTAGTTTTTATTTGAAGATATCCTTTTTCCACTATAGGCCCTTAGCGCTAGAATGTCAACTTGCAGTTTCTACAGAAAGAGTGTTTCAGAACTGCTCAATCAAAAGTAAGCTTCAACTCTGTTAGTTGAATGCACAGAACAGAAAGAAGTTTCACAGAATGCTTCTGTGTAGTTTTTATTTGAAGATTCCTTTTTCCACTTAGGCCCTTTAGCGCTAGGAATGTCAACTTGCAGTTTCTACAAAAGAGTGTTTCAGAACTGCTCAATCAAAAGTAAGCTTCAACTCTGTTAGTTGAATGCAGAGAACAGAAAGAAGTTTCACAGAATGCTTCTGTGTAGTTTTTATTTGAAGATATCCTTTTTCCACTTAGGCCCTTAGCGTCGAATGTCAACTTGCAGTTTCTACAGAAAGAGTGTTTCAGAACTGCTCAATCAAAAGTAAGCTTCAACTCTGTTAGTTGAATGCACAGAACAGAAAGAAGTTTCACAGAATGCTTCTGTGTAGTTTTTATTTGAAGATATCCTTTTTCCACTTAGGCCCTTAGCTCAGAATGCAACTTGCAGTTTCTACAGAAAGAGTGTTTCAGAACTGCTCAATCAAAAGTAAGCTTCAACTCTGTTAGTTGAATGCACAGAACAGAAAGAAGTTTCACAGAATGCTTCTGTGTAGTTTTATTTGAAGATACCTTTTTCCACTTAGGCCCTTAGCGCTCAGAATGTCACTTGCAGTTTCTACAGAAAGAGTGTTTCAGAACTGCTCAATCAAAAGTAAGCTTCAACTCTGTTAGTTGAATGCACAGAACAGAAGAAGTTTCACAGAATGCTTCTGTGTAGTTTTTATTTGAAGATATCCTTTTTCCACTTAGGC
Organism: Nomascus leucogenys; assembly: GCF_006542625.1. Classification (NCBI taxonomy): domain Eukaryota; kingdom Metazoa; phylum Chordata; class Mammalia; order Primates; family Hylobatidae; genus Nomascus; species Nomascus leucogenys. The sequence continues at coordinate 14,631 of NW_022097897.1, forward strand.
CCTTAGCTGGAATGTCAACTTGCAGTTTCTACAGAAAGAGTGTTTCAGAACTGCTCAATCAAAAGTAAGCTTCAACTCTGTTAGTTGAATGCACAGAGAAAGAAGTTTCACAGAATGCTTCTGTGTAGTTTTTATTTGAAGATATCCTTTTTCCACTGTAGGCCCTTTAGCGCTAGAATGCACTTGCAGTTTCTACAGAAAGAGTGTTTCAGAACTGCTCAATCAAAAGTAAGCTTCAACTCTGTTAGTTGAATGCACAGAACAGAAAGAAGTTTCACAGAATGTTCTGTGTAGTTTTTATTTGAAGATATCCTTTTTCCACTGTAGGCCCCTTAGCTCAGAATGTCACTTGCAGTTTCTACAGAAAGAGTGTTTCAGAACTGCTCAATCAAAAGTAAGCTTCAACTCTGTTAGTTGAATGCACAGAACAGAAAGAAGTTTCACAGAATGCTTCTGTGTAGTTTTTATTTGAAGATATCCCTTTTTCCACTATAGGCCCCTTAGCGCTCAGAATGTCACTTGCAGTTTCTACAGAAAGAGTGTTTCAGAACTGCTCAATCAAAAGTAAGCTTCAACTCTGTTAGTTGAATGCACAGAACAGAAAGAAGTTTCACAGAATGCTTCTTGTAGTTTTATTTGAAGATATTCCTTTTTCCACTATAGGCCCTTAGCGTTAGAATGTCAACTTGCAGTTTCTACAGAAAGAGTGTTTCAGAACTGCTCAATCAAAAGTAAGCTTCAACTCTGTTAGTTGAATGCACAGAACAGAAAGAAGTTTCACAGAATGCTTCTGTGTAGTTTTTATTGAAGATATTCCTTTTTCCACTATAGGCCCTTAGCGCTTAGAATGTCAACTTGCAGTTTCTACAGAAAGAGTGTTTCAGAACTGCTCAATCAAAAGTAAGCTTCAACTCTGTTAGTTGAATGCACAGAACAGAAAGAAGTTTCACAGAATGCTTCTGTGTAGTTTTTATTTGAAGATTTCCCTTTTTCCACTTAGGCCCTTTAGCGTGGAATGTCAACTTGCAGTTTCTACAGAAAGAGTGTTTCAGAACTGCTCAATCAAAAGTAAGCTTCAACTCTGTTAGTTGAATGCACAGAACAGAAGAAGTTTCACAGAATGCTTCTGTGTAGTTTTTATTTGAGATATCCTTTTTCCACTGTAGGCCCTTAGCGCTAGGAATGTCAACTTGCAGTTTCTACAAAAGAGTGTTTCAGAACTGCTCAATCAAAAGTAAGCTTCAACTCTGTTAGTTGAATGCACAGAACAGAAGAAGTTTCACAGAATGCTTCTGTGTAGTTTTTATTTGAAGATATTTTTCCACTGTAGGCCCTTAGCGCTCAGAATGTCACTTGCAGTTTCTACAAAAGAGTGTTTCAGAACTGCTCAATCAAAAGTAAGCTTCAACTCTGTTAGTTGAATGCACAGAACAGAAGAAGTTTCACAGAATGTTCTGTGTAGTTTTTATTTGAAGATATCCCTTTTTCCACTGTAGGCCCTTAGCTTCAGAATGTCACTTGCAGTTTCTACAGAAAGAGTGTTTCAGAACTGCTCAATCAAAAGTAAGTTCAACTCTGTTAGTTGAATGCACAGAACACAAAGAAGTTTCACAGAATACTTCTGTGTAGTTTTTATTTGAAGATATTCCTTTTTCCACTATAGGCCCTTTAGCGTTCAGAATGTCAACTTGCAGTTTCTACAGAAAGATTGTTTCAGAACTGCTCAATCAAAAGTAAGCTTCAACTCTGTTAGTTGAATGCAAAGAACAGAAAGAAGTTTCACACAATGCTTCTGTGTAGTTTTTATTTGAAGATATTCCTTTTTCCACTATAGGCCCTTAGCGCAGAATGTCACTTGCAGTTTCTACAGAAAGAGTGTTTCAGAACTGCTCAATCAAAAGTAAGCTTCAACTCTGTTAGTTGAATGCACAGAACAGAAAGAAGTTTCACAGAATGCTTCTGTGTAGTTTTTATTGAAGATATTCCTTTTTCCACTATAGGCCCTTAGCGTTCAGAATGTCACTTGCAGTTTCTACAGAAAGAGTGTTTCAGAACTGCTCAATCAAAAGTAGCTTCAACTCTGTTAGTTGAATGCACAGAACAGAAAGAAGTTTCACAGAATGCTTCTGTGTAGTTTTATTTGAGATATCCTTTTTCCACTATAGGCCCTTAGCGTTCGAATGTCACTTGCAGTTTCTACAGAAAGGTGTTTCAGAACTGCTCAATCAAAAGTAACTTCAACTCTGTTAGTTGAATGCACAGAACAGAAAGAAGTTTCACAGAATGCTTTCTGTGTAGTTTTTAT
>NW_022097898.1:0-5868 GCF_006542625.1 Nomascus leucogenys
TTTTTCTACTATGGCCTCTTAGCGCCATGAATGTCCACTTGCATTTTCTAGAGAAATAGTGTTTCAGAACTGCTCAATCAAAACTAAGGTTCAACTCTGTTAGTTGAATGCACAGAACAGAGAGAAATTTCACAGATATCTTCTGTGTAGTTTTTATTTGAACTTATTTCTTTTTCCACTATAGGCCTCTTAGCGCCCTGAATGTCCACTTGTATTTTCTACAGAAAGAGTGTTTCAGAACTGCTCAATCAAAACTAAGGTTCAACTCTGTTAGTTGAATGCACAGAACAGAAAGAAGTTTCACAGATTGCTTCTTTGTAGTTTTTGTTTGAAGATATTCCCTTTTCCACTATAGGCCTCTTAGCGCCATGAATGTCCACTTGCATTTCTACAGAAAGAGTGTTTCAGAACTGTTCAATCAAAATTAAGGTTCAACTGTGTTAGTTTAAAGAAAGAACGTAAGAAGTTTCACAGATTGCTTCTGTGTAGTTTTTATTTGAAGGTATTCTTTTTCCACCATAGGCCTCTTAGCGCCCTGAATGTCCACTTGCATTTTCTACAGAAAGGGTGTTTCAGAACTGCTCAATCAAAAGTAAGGTTGAACTCTGTTAGTTGAATGCACAGAACTGTAAGAAGTTTCACAGATAGCTTCTTTGTAGTTTTTATTTGAACATATACCTTTTTCAACTATAGGCCTCTTAGTGCCCTGAATGTTCACTTGCATTTTCTGCAGAAAGAGGTTTCATAACTGCTCAATATAAACTAAGGTTCAACTCTGTTAGTTGAATGCACAGAACAGTAAGAAGTTTCACAGATTGCTTCTGTGTAGTTTTTATTTGACATATTCATTTTTCCGCTATAGGCCTCTTAGCGCCCTGAATGTTCACTTGCATTTTCTACAGAAAGAGTGTTTCAGAACTGCTCAATAATAACTAAGGTTCACTCTGTTAGTTGAATGACAGAACAGTAAGAGTTTCACAGATTGCTTCTGTGTGGTTTTTATTGAAGATATTCCTTTTCCCACTATAGGCTTCAGCGCCCTGAATGTCCACTTGCATTTTCTACAGAAAGAGTGTTTCAGAACTGCTCAATAAAACTACCGTTCAACTAGTTAGTTGAATGCACAGAACAGTAAGAAGTTTCGCAGATTGCTTCTGTGCAGTTTTTATTTGAAAATATTCCTTTTTCCACTATAGGCCTCTTAGCTCCCTGAATGTCCAATTGCATTTTCTATAGAAAGGGTGTTTCAGAAGTGCTCAATCAAAAGTAAGGTTCAACTCTGTTAGATGAATGCAAAGAACAGAAAGAAGTTTCACAGAATGCTTCTGTGTAGTTTGTATTTGAAGGTATTACTTTTTCCGCTATAGGCCTCTTAGCGCTCCGAAGGTCCACTTGCATTTTCTACAGAAAGAGTGTTTCAGAACTTCTCAATCAAAAGTAAGGTTCAACTCCGTTAGTTGAATGCACAGAACAGAGAGAAGTTTCACAGATACTTCTGTGTAGTTTTTATGTGAACTTTTTCTTTTTCCACTATAGTCCTCTTAGCGCCCTGAATGTCCACTTGTATTTTCTACAGAAAGAGTGTTTCAGAACTGCTCAATCAAAACTGAGGTTCAACTCTGTTAGTTGAATGCACAGAACAGTAAGAAGTTTCACAGATTTCTTCTGTGCAGTTTTTATTTGAAAATATTCCTTTTCCACTATAGGCCTCTTAGCGTCCTGAATGTCCAATTGCATTTTCTACAGAAAGAGTGTTTCAGAACTGCTCAATCAAAAGTAAGGTTAAACTCTGTTAGTTGAATGCACAGAACAGAAAGAAGTTTCACAGAATGCTTCTGTGTAGTTTTTATTTGAAGATATTACTTTTTCCGCTATAGGCTCTTAGCGCTCCGAAGTCCACTTGCATTTTCTACAGAAAGAGTGTTTCAGAACTGCTCAATCAAAAGTAAGGTTCAACCTGTTAGTTGAATGCACAGAACAGAAAGAAGTTTCACAGATTGCTTTTGTGTAGTTTTTGTTTGAAGATATTCTTTTTCTACTATGGGCCTCTTAGCGCCATGAATGTCCACTTGCATTTCCTACAGAAGGAGTGTTTCAGAACTGCTCAATGAAAACTAAGGTTCAACACTGTTAGTTGAATGCACAGAACAGAAAGAAGTTTCACAGATTGCTTCTTTGTAGTTTTTGTTTGAAGATATTCCCTTTTCCACTATAGGCCTCTTAGCGCCATGAATGTCCACTTGCATTTTCTCAGAAAGAGTGTTTCAGAACTGTTCAATCAAAATTAAGGTTCAACTGTGTTAGTTTAAAGAACAGAACCGTAAGAAGTTTCACAGATTGCTTCTGTGTAGTTTTTATTTGAAGGTATTCCTTTTTCCACCATAGGTCTCTTAGCGCCCTGAATGTCCACTTGCATTTTCTACAGAAAGAGGGTTTCAGAACTGCTCAATCAAAAGTAAGGTTGAACCTGTTAGTTGAATGCACAGAACTTAAGAAGTTTCACAGATAGCTTCTTTGTAGTTTTTATTTGAACATATACCTTTTTCAACTATAGGCCTCTTAGCGCCCTGAATGTTCACTTGCATTTTCTGCAGAAAGATTGTTTCATAACTGCTCAATATAAGCTAAGGTTCAACTCTGTTAGTTGAATGCACAGAACAGAAAGAAGTTTCACAGATTGCTTCTGTGTAGTTTTTATTTGAACATATTCATTTTTCCGCTATAGGCCTCTTAGCAGCCTGAATGTTCACTTGCATTTTCTACAGAAAGAGTGTTTCAGAACTGCTCAATAATAACTAAGGTTCAACTCTGTTAGTTGAATGCACAGAACAGTAAGAAGTTTCACAGATTGCTTCTGTGTAGTTTTTATTTGAACATATTCATTTTTCCGCCTTAGGCCTCTTAGCGCCCTGAATGTTCACTTGCATTTTCTACAGAAAGAGTGTTTCAGAACCGCTCAATCAAAAGTAAGGTTAAACTCTGTTAGTTGAATGCACAGAACAGAAAGAATTTTCACAGATTGCTTCTGTGTAGTTTTTGTTTGAAGATATTTCTTTCTTTACTATGGGCCTCTTAGCGCCACGAATGTCCAATCGCATTTTCTATAGAAAGGGTGTTTCAGAAGTGCTCAATCAAAAGTAAGGTTCGTCTTTGTTAGATGAATGCAAAGAACAGAAAGAAGTTTCACAGAATGCTTCTGTGTAGTTTGTATTTGAAGGTATTACTTTTTCCGCTATGGGTCTCTTAGCGCTCCGAAGGTCCACTTGCATTTTCTACAGAAAGAGTGTTTCAGAAATTCTCAATCAAAAGTAAGGTTCAACACCGTTAGTTGAATATACAGAACAGAGAGAAGTTTCAAAGATAGCTTCTGTGTAGTTTTTATGTGAACTTTTTCCTTTTTCAACTATAGTCCTCTTAGCTCCCTGAATGTCCACTTGTATTTTCTACAGAAAGAGTGTTTCAGAACGGCTCAATAAAAACTGAGATTCAAACCTGTTAGTTGAAGGCACAGAACAGTAAGAAGTTTCACAGATTTCTTCTGTGCAGTTTTTATTTGAAAATATTCCTTTTCCACTATAGGCCTCTTAGCGCCCTGAATGTCCAATTGCATTATCTACAGAAAGAGTGTTTCAGAACTGCCCAATCAAAAGTAAGGTTAAACTCTGTTAGTTGAATGCACAGAACAGAAAGAATTTTCACAGATTGCTTCTGTGTAGTTTTTGTTTGAAGATATTCCTTTCTCTACAATGGGCCTCTTAGCGCCATGAATGTCCACTTGCATTTTCTACAGAAAGAGTGTTTCAGAACTGCTCAATCAAAACTAAGGTTAAACTCTGTTAGTTGAATGCACAGAACAGAGAGAAGTTTCACAGATATCTTCTGTGTAGTTTTTATTTGAACTTATTCCTTTTTCCACTATAGGCCTGTTAGCACCCTGAATGTCCACTTGTATTTTCTACAGAAAGAGTGTTTCAGAACTGCTCAATCAAATCTAAGGTTCAACTCTGTTAGTTGAAGGCACAGAACAGAAAGAAGTTTCACAGATTGCTTCTTTGTAGTTTTTGTTTGAAGATATTCCCTTTTCCACTATAGGCCTCTTAGCGCCATGAATGTCCACTTGCATTTTCTACAGAAAGAGTGTTTCAGAACTGTTCAATCAAAATTAAGGTTCAACTGTGTTAGTTTAAAGAACAGAACCGTAAGAAGTTTCACAGATTGCTTCTGTGTAGTTTTTATTTGAAGGTATTCCTTTTTCCACCATAGGCCTCTTAGCGCCCTGAATGTCCACTTGCATTTTCTATAGAAAGGGTGTTTCAGAACTGCTCAATCAAAAGTAAGGTTGAACTTTGTTAGTTGAATGCACAGAAGTGTAAGAAGTTTCACAGATAGCTTCTTTGTAGTTTTTATTTGAACATATACCTTTTTCAACTATAGGCCTCTTAGCGCCCTGAATGTTCACTTGCATTTTCTGCAGAAAGAGTGTTTCATAACTGCTCAATATAAACTAAGGTTCAACTCTGCTAGTTGAATGCACAGAACAGTAAGAAGTTTCACAGATTGCTTCTGTGTAGTTTTTATTTGAACATATTCATTTTTCCGCCATAGGCCTCTTAGCGCCCTAAATGTTCACTTGCATTTTCCACAGAAAAAGTGTTTCAGAACTGCTCAATCAAAAGTAAGGTTAAATTCTGTTAGTTGAATGCACAGAACAGAAAGAAGTTTCACAGAATGCTTCTGTGTAGTTTTTATTTGACGATATTACTTTTTCCGCTACAGGCCTCTTAGCGCTCCGAAGGTCCACTTGCATTTTCTACAGAAAGAGTGTTTCAGAACTGCTCAATCAAAAGTAAGCTTCAACTCTGTTAGTTGAATGCACAGAACAGAAAGAAGTATCACGGATTGTTTCTGTGTAGTTTTTATTTGAAGGTATTACTTTTTCCACCATAGGAATCTTAGCGAACTGAATGTCCACTTGCATTTCCTACAGAAAGAGAGTTTCAGAACTGCTGAATCAAAAGTAAGGTTGAACTCTGTTAGTTGAATGCACAGAACTGTAAGAAGTTTCAGAGATAGCTTCTTTGTAGTTTTTATTTGAACATATAACTTTTTCAACTATAGGCCTCTTAGCACCCTGAATGTTCACTTGCATTTTACGCAGAAAGAGTGTTTCATAACTGCTCAATATAAACTAAGGTTCAACACTGTTAGTTGAATGCACAGAACAGTAAGAACTTTCGCAGATTGCTTCTGTGCAGTTTTTATTTAAATATTCCTTTTTCCACTATGGGCCTCTTAGCTCCCTGAATGACCAATTGCATTTTCTATAGAAAGTGTGTTTCTGAAGTGCTCAATCAAAAGTAAGGTTCAACTCTGTTAGATGAATGCAAAGAACAGAAAGAAGTTTCACAGAATGATTCTGTGTAGTTTGTATTTGAAGGTACTACTTTTTCCGCTATAGGCCTCTTAGCGCTCCGAAGGTCCACTTGCATTTTCTACAGAAAGAGTGTTTCAGAACTTCTCAATCAAAAGTAAGGTTCAACTCCGTTAGTTGAATGCACAGAACAGAGACAAGTTTCACAGATAGATTCTGTGTAGTTTTTATGTGAACTTTTTCCTTTTTCCACTATAGTCCTCTTAGCGCCCTGAATGTCCACTTGTATTTTCTACAGAAAGAGTGTTTCAGAACTGCTCAATAATAACTAAGGTTCAACTCTGTTAGTTGAATGCACAGAACAGTAAGAAGTTTCACAGATTGCTTCTGTGTGGTTTTTATTTGAAGATATTACTTTTCCCACTATAGGCCTCTCTGCGCCCTGAATGTCCACTTGCATTTTCTACAGAAAGAGGGTTTCAGAACTGCTCAATAAA
>NW_022097899.1:0-6156 GCF_006542625.1 Nomascus leucogenys
ACCCCAGTCTGCTGGGATTGGGGGTCTCCTGGGCACAGAACTTGGTGAAGTCAGGAGATTCCCAGAGGACGCTGGACAGTTAGTCACCCGTGTGTTGGTGCAGCAGCAAGAATGGTGATGCGAGGTCTGGCTGAATTGAAAGCCATGCATCCTTCAGGCCTTCTTGTCTCAGATTCCTGCAGAGAGCACAGCCAAGAGCATAATTTGGGCCACATGACTGGCTTATATTGCTTGAACAATTGAACTGCTGTGAATCGACGGCACAGTGCTGAGGAATGTAATGTAAAGAACTCACATGTGTATCTCTAGCCCACGACACTTGCAGGTCCCACAGCCTACAGATCATGCCTGCCTGGTTATGCACAGGCATCACAAGCTCATCGAGTGTACGCGGGCTTAACCACCCCCAAACCAAATTCCGGGTCCCCATTTGAGTGAATGCCTCAGCTTTCGCTCAGGTTCCCAAACAAGAATCTGCACTTCATGTTTTTTTTTTTTTTTTCCTTGAGATGGAGTCCCGCTCTGTTGCCCAGGCTGGAGTGCAGTGGCACGATCTCGGCTCATTGTAAGCTCCACCTCCTGGGTTCACGCCATTCTCCTGCCTCAGCCTGAGTAGCTGGGACTATAGGCACCCGCCACCATGCCCAGATAATTTTTTGTATTTTTTAGTAGAGACAGGGCTTCACTGTGTTAGCCAGGATGGTCTCAATCTCTTGACCTAGTGATCCACTTGCCTCGGCCTCCCCAAGTGCTGGGATTACAGGCGTGAGCCACTGAGCCCAGCCTGCAATTCAATCTTGATTCCTCCTACTCTGTGAGCAGATTCAGCGTATTACCAGTTCCTACTCCATTCTTCATTAAAACTCCAAATCTCGTTATCCGCCCCCAACACTGCCACCCTCCTTACAGTGCTTACTGCCTCTCATGGCCTAACTGGACTCCTGACTTCGGTGGACATTAGATGCAGCCTCTTCTTCCACATCCTTGTCGTTAGACCTGCAGCTTCATCTTACTTTTCTTCTCCCAACGCGTACCTCTTGATTTTCAAAATTTGGCTCTGGTATGCCTCTAGGAGATCTTCTTTGGATACCCTACCCTAGTCTGGCTACACCCCCATTTGAGTGTAAACTCTTCAAGTACTTTGTTCCCCTAGTAACATAGACACTCCTTGGAGGCAAAGAAAAAGTGTTGTTTCTGATTTCTAATACAGAGCACCTTTGCCCAGAGTAGACCCAATGCAGCACTGATTTAGGGCTGACTGGGAAAGGAGGGCATAGCAGAAAGAAGCTGATAAAGAGACTAAGGCTTCAGTGCAGCCTTCCAGGTCCTGTTATTTTAGCATGTTCTCTAAATAGCAGCTAATCAACCTGAAACTCGGTAAGTAAATGGATACAACTATACTCCTTTAGAAAGGAAGAATGTCTGAAATAGATGGCCATTCTAAATGCACTTAAGCAATAACTAGAAGTGAAAATTATCTCAACCGTAAGAAGAACAAAGGTTTTTCTTCCCACATTTTAAAGAAAACTAAATCTAAATGGGTTCCTGTGATGCAACTACAGAAATTGAAGTCTCACCAACAGATCTCTACTCCAGACTCAATGAAGTGTTTCTGAATGTTGTTTCTTCATGGACTTGGGGATGGCAGATGTAGGAGAAGGGCTCTTGTGTGTTTGCATCCCAGTGTGTCACTCTGCTGTCATCAACACAATATCACCAGTTTAGGCCTGGAAACTTCCTGCTATACAGGAATCTTTTCTTAAGGTCTGACGACATAATAAAGGATATAGATATCAAAGAGGATTTGGACAACAGCCCAAAGGAAAAATGTTACTTCAGAATTAAAGATGCAAACAAAAACTATGACTCGTTTTATCTTACTCTGAAGAATACTTCTCTAAAATATTTGTTGGCCTTTCACCAGGTTAAAAAAATAGAACGAACTTCATAGTGGATTCTTGCATCAAATTAGCAAAGAAGACGGTCACAAATCCATGGTAACAAGCAAAACTAAGTGACACTCAGAAGCTGGAAAACTGGTCATCAATTCTGAGTACATTTTACACACAGCTGTCATGTGTATCATTAGGAGGCAAATGATGGAGAAATGATACAAGCACAGAGCCACCTTGCTTGACAGCACATCTAAGAATAGAGGAAGCCGCTTTCCATTTGTCTCTGCAGCTGGACCAGAAACACAGCATGGGCCTCACTTTATAGAATATGACCTCCTGCTTGTGAGATCATATTGACAAATTTAATTGTGAATTTTTAAATCATCTTATTTTCTCTTTCAGGAGGAAAAACATAAAATGCAATTGAGGCCAGGTACAGTGGCTCACCCCTGTAATCTCAGCAGTTTGGGAGGCTGAAGCAGGTGGATCACCTGAGGTCAGGAGTTGGAGACCAGCCTGGCCAACATGGTGAAATCCTGTCTCTACTAAAAATACAGAAATTAGCTGGATGTGGTGTCATGTGCCTGGAATCGCAGCTACTCAGGAGGCTGAGGCAAGATAATTGCTTGAACCTGGGAGACAGGTTGCAGTGAGCCAAGATCGTGCCACTGCTATCCAGCCTGGGTGACAAAGTGAGACTCCATCTCAAAAAAAAAATGCAGTTAATATATTAGAAGACAAACAATAAATTGCTTATCTTATCCTTAACACAGTCCATTCTCCTCTTCAAGTTCTTCAATACTATCATTGACAAAAAAAAAAAAGAAAGAAAAACTTTGAAAGTATGTACTGCACACTTAAAATAAGGACATTATGCCAAATGCCGAGAGGGTTAACAGAGTGTGGTCCCTGTCATTTGGAAAGAGCATGACACAAACTTTATTACAGGTTTCTAAAGCCTGAGACAATTGGTTCAGAAAATATGCTTTAAAATACAAAGTGTGTAACAGAAAAGATGCTAACTGAGATCTAAAAGCTGAAGACAATTTGTAATAAAGACAGCAATAATAAAAATTATTAGTCATAGAGTAGGAATACTTTGGTAAAAATACTGTATCTGTCACTAATCAAATAGCTAGATATTAAAGACAAGATATTGACTTGTTAGAAAAAAATATTTTTGGTTTGCTGTTAAGAGTTTTTTTTTTTTTTTTTGAGACAGTCTCGCTGTCGCCCAGGCTGGAGTGCAGTGGCGCAATCGCGGCTCACTGCAGGCTCTGCCCCCCGGGGTTCATGCCATTCTCCTGCCTCAGCCTCCCGAGTAGCTGGGACTACAGGCGCCCGCCACCTCGCCTGGCTAATTTTTTGTATTTTTAGTAGAGATGGGGTTTCACTGTGTTAGCCAGGATGGTCTCGATCTCCTGACCTCGTGATCCGCCGCCTCGGCCTCCCAAAGTGGTTAAGAGTATTCTTAACAAAAATCACCAACAGATGGGGAATAGTCTTTGGAAAATTGTAGGTTCTAAGTAAATGTTTATAGTGTTGGCACTTTATTAGTGACACCACTTTGGGTAGAACTGAAAACAGCACTGTTTTCTCACAAACATGGCTGTAGGGATAGAAGAGTAGAGGCGATATTAAACATTTAATCATCAGTATGGCAGACAGACCCTCCGTTGGAGGGTCCGTTGGATGGATGCTGGCCCTTGGTGGAAGAAACAGGCATCTGGACCCCCTGCTGCATCAGTCCTTACAGTCTAGTTGCTAGATCCTGGGGAGAAGACTCGTCTGATAAACTACGAGGTAAGCTGAAGAAGCTACCTGTGAAGACTGGGCCAGTGGGTACCTGCAGGACCCATCCTGACCAAGCCTGGCCCTGGGCACTGGCTTCAAAGGGAGAACACACCTGTATTTGAAGCCAGTTTCCACCCACCAACTGTTTATCCTGAGCATGACAATTCCTCTGATTTACAAGAGATTTTGATGAGTACTTTAAAAAAAAAAAAAAAGAAAGAAAATCAATGTTAATCCCTGATTCCTGGAACATCTCAGAGACTTAAGCCCCATACCAGGTGTGTCTTGCAGAGAGAAAAATAAAATGACTACCGATGTATTTATTTCTTACTGTGAAAGAGTTATTCCTATACCTTTTGTACCTTTTGATACCATGATTTGGGTTTTATGGACCTAGATGTGAAATGTGCCCTGTTAAACACATGTGGAGGGAAGGTGGGAATTCATCTTTCCAATTCTCAACCAAGTGGTTTTACCTGTTTGCCCATCTTGCTTACATATCTCATTTGAATTGGATCTTACTAAGACTACTTTTGAATTTGGGGAGTGCTTTGGAAACCAGAGAGGGGCTTGGGGAGGAAGAAGGAATTGGAGCTTCCTGAGGTCTGGAAGGGGAGAGGGATGTTTACTAAACCCAGGGGAGTGACAGGGAAAAAGCAAACATACATGCATTGAAAAGTCTTGTTTATTTGAAAAGATTAACTGTAGTTTTCTACAAGAAATGATCATCTGGAGTTGCCCATGTAATTAAGAAAATTTGAATTATATACTAGATGGGCCTGTTAATAATTTATTGTCTCTGAGTTTCAAATCCAACCTACGTTGCTACTTTATCATAATGGAGCCAATCATCATAAATATTTATTTTCAAATGGCATGATGTTAAGCTTAGACAATAAATGGCAGTAGAGGGACACGTGGGAGAGTCAGCTTCCCTTCCTGGTCTTCATGTGCTCCTCTGTCTGGGATCCAGTAGCATAGAACACCTCTTCACTGGCTGCTTCTCTCAAGTCCCTCTTGGCTGGCTTCTCACCACCTGAGCACCCTTGCAGACAGGTTGCAGTGACTTCTGAGGCTGCAACCTGAAGTTATGTGTAACTATTGCTAAGCATGCATATTATGAGAAATAGATGAAAATTCTGTATAGTGTGAAACATAGATATATATTTTCTTAATGTTAACTATTATTCTTTAAAAGACATTACGAGGTAACAGTAAATATGAGGAAATATGAGGAAAAAAAGAGAAAAATCATCACCCACACCTCAGCAGCAAAATCAATGAGAATATACTTTGTATTCTCAAAGGTCCTTGTCTGAAACTAACCAAAACTGCAGCAAAATTAGATTTTATTTATTAGTGGGAAAATATTCTCCTTTTGCTACTTACAAAAACATTTTATGCATTGAATAAGATAATGGTTAGGAATATTTAATTTTTTTTTAACAACTTTTCAATTGGATCCAAAGACCCACTTTCAGAATTGAGGCAAGTGTAGCACTGAATACTCACTCCACAGCGAAACAAGCACAATGGGTGGACAGTGTATTAAAAGTATTAAAGTTTCTGGAAGTGCCTTAAGCTTGTAAACCGACGAGGAAACATCTAACCAAGAACATCTCAGTGAGAATTAATGTTTGTGCAGCTTGGGCCACAGCCTGCTTTCTTCCCCTTCTCTCCAATCTGGGTGAGTATGGCCAGGAAAACTAGATTATCTCTACTTGCAGATTCCAGCCAGGGTATGCTTCTAATCAGGAGGGTCAGGCCACCATCCTTTCTCATCCTCACAAGCTTCATAGGCAGAGGGTAAATTGCAGTTGAGTTTGGCCAACAGGCCATGTTGGCTTTCAAGTTCCACCTATGTAGGAGATATAGGAGGCTCAACTCCAGAATAGAAGGTCAAAATGCTGCAGTTCCTGTCACTTGTGCACCAGATGGCATATAAGGTGAATGTTCTATGCCACCAGGAGCAAACCAAGACAATCAAGCTCTCACCTCAGACCCATGGTTTACTCATGAAACAAGAATGTCAGTCCAGCAGAAGCTGAGAGTGTCTGCCCCACGTCTGGAGCAGTGGCTCAGAGATTTCTCCCAAGAGGAGAGACAGAGGGCAGGACATTCAAATCCAAGGTTGCTCTCAAAAATAAATGGAAATCGCGGGGATAAGCAATTTCAAGGAGCCTGGTGGTTTCATGAGAGCTGCAGGCTAATCCATGGATGGCTAGTCTAAGATAATAAGGGAAAGAGAAGAAGATCTCACTGGGGGGATAGAACAAACCTCAAAGCCTGGCCTCAAAAATATCTCCTGCAAAAGAATGTGGACAGAATCATAAGAATATGGAGCCCAGAGCAAGGTCAAAAATAATGAAGCAATCAGGTGGAAATTTATTAGTGATTCAGCCTCCAGCCTCCAGAATTGTGAGAAAATTAATTTTTGCTGTTTAAAGCCATACAATTTGTGGTACTT
>NW_022097900.1:0-25831 GCF_006542625.1 Nomascus leucogenys
GGTGGGGTCCAGCCATGTGTGGTTTAACAAGCCCCCCAGGTGTCTCTGAGGCAGGCGCCAGTGTGAGAATCACTGAGCGAATCCACCGTTCCTCAAAGGATTTTGGTTTTTTTAAATCATAACTCTCAGTGAAATACATTCTACATTTATACATATGCAACGCATCCATCAAACAAGCAACAGTCTCACGAAACTGTATTTATCCTTCATCCATGAGAGGCACTGTGATATTTTTCATTCTATTCTGTCTTCTTTCCTTACAAAGCACTTTTGATCAAGACCCCTGAGTTGATTTCACAACCCATGCATAAGTCACACTCCCAGTGTGAAAAGCCAGTACCAACCCTGCTGCATTGACTGGCCTGTCCACACATCAGTGGCCCATGGCACTCAATGTTCCAGCCAGGCTGGGACCTGTGCCCTGGTACCCTGCCCAGTGCTCTCTGACCTGCAGCAGACGGCCAGTGCTCTGCTTGCCTGCCCTTTGACCAGCTCCGCCCACACTGCCAGCACAGCCCCTGTCACTCTGTGGCCAGGGCTCCCCCTCAGGAGCCCCCTTGAACCTCCCGGAAGCCCTCCCCTTCACAGTCTCCGACTGGAACCTGAGACAATCACACCTGGTCCCAAGAGCTAAGGCCCCACACCTTGGAGCCACCTGCTCTACCCTAGGAACAATATCTCTGCAGCAGCCTGGCCTTCATCCCTACCACGGCTGGGGGACCTCTTTTTTACCTTGCACACACTCTACCCCTCCACTCTGTCCTATTTCCCTCTTAGCTGCCCTGGTAATCTTCTCTCCCTCTCAAACACCTGTATTTGTGTGTTGCCAAGGCAGCACTTCCCGGGTGGAAAATCCTGGCGTCCTCCAGACTTTGCCTAGGGAACTTGGGTTTTCATTCGTTGAGAGACTGGAAATGGGTTTTACGGTCTGCGTATCTGGAGAAGAGGTGCATCAGAGAGCAGCTGGTTTTCCCTACCAGGCACCACCGGTCTGTGACGGTGGGGCTGACTTAAAATGGCTTTGGGACCACTTGCCTCCAGAGCAGTCCCTGACCAGTTGTCCTTTGTGGCTGTAATTGTAGAGTGGGCCTCACAACCCCTTCCAAGGTGAGAACTTCTTGTGTAACCATGCATAGCCGGTGGACAGGGGTGGTGTGGCCCTGCAGCCCGCGTGGCTTGGTGCAGTCCTTACCTGCCAAAGCTCTGTCTGCTCACCTCTAAGACGGAATGAAGCCCAGTAATTTCTCCGACTTTGGATTAGCTGACCGGCAGGGTTGCTGTGAGATTAAATGAGATAATGCATGGGCGCCACCGTTGAGTTCCTATCCCTCCTTTCACACACCTTTGTTCTGAGAATCACCTTCTGCCAGTGCACAGAGGAGAAGACTGCCAAGGTCCATCCTCTTGGTGCAACCGCCTCTGCGATAAATAAACAAAATTGTGTTCCCAGAATCCACTGGAAAAAGCTTTGGGATTAAGACCAGCTGTAACTCAGTTCCTGAAATTCCATCCAAGCATAAGAGAGCAGTGGGAAAGAGAGGATAAGGGTGGGAGTGTGTGTGGCAGGGCGGGAATGAGTCACAGGACAGCCGAGTGAGTCACGGGAGGCGAGCACGCCCATGCCAGAACTCTGGGTCAGCTTGTGGTGGGCGGCCCCGGCCAGCTTGACAGAGCAGGGGCACCAGGCTGTATTGCTAATGGGGCTGCCATGGGAGCTGGGGTTTACCTGGGTCTGAATCCCAACGCTTTCTGAGTTCCAGAGCAGAATGTCAGTGGGCAGCTGGGTTGGCACAGGGCTGGAGTCAGCGGGCACAGTGTGACGGAGGCTGCCTGGCAGCTGAGGGGCTCAATTGGTTTCCCTAAACTCTAGATTCTTGAGCTGCAGCTCAAGATGGATTCCTGCCTGGAGTTACCTTCCTGGAACTCGGCAGCTCCCAGTGGGGTTCTGGGAGGGACAGGGAGGGCCGTGGAAGCTGTGTGGCACCAGGGGATTTAAGAGCAAGAGTTTAGACTCAGGTCATCCTTGGTTCAAGTCTTGCCTCTGCTACTTAGCGTCCCGGTGAGTTTGGGCAGCGTTCTTAGTATCATGAAACCTGTTTTGTCAGCTGTAAAGTGGGGATAATGTGAATGTGTCACTGAGCCTATGTAGGAAAAGTGAGTTAATACCTACAAACCTTTTATCATACAGTCAGGCAGCTGCAGAACACCGGGTAAATGTCGGCTTTTACTGTTATTGATGGACCTGCGTCCACCACTTTTCAGCAGGCTGTTTGCTTCTCTGAGTCTCAGTTTCCCTCTTTGTAAAATGGGACAAATAATGCCCGCCACATGACAGTCACTCCCTGAAACTGATGTTGCCACTTTCTTTGCTCGGGAGGGGCTTGGTGTCATGTTTCAGGGGTGTTTGCTAAGGAGATTGGGTTAGGTCCCCAGCAGGATTCTTGGAGCCTCTGGATCATTTGAATGATAAGAATAGTTACAGTGTTTTCAAATTCCCAGATAATATTAATTAATTTATTTATTTTGAGATGAAGTCTCGCTGTCACCCAGGCTGGAGTGCAGTGGCGCAAACTCTTCTCACTGCAACCTCTGCCTCCCGGGTTCAAGCGATTCTCCTGCCTCAGCCTCCCAAGTAGCTGGGATTACAGGCGCAAGCTATCACGCCCGGCTAATTTTTGTATTTTTAGTAGAGGACAGGGTTTCACCATGTTGGCCAGGCTAATCTCAAACTCCTGACCTCAGGTGATCCGCCTGCCTTGACCTCCCAAGGTGTTGGGATTACAGGCGTGAGTCATCGTGCCTGGCCCCAGAGAATTTTAAAAACTGCTGTTAGGACGTTGGAGGGATTGAGACAGAGGTAAGAACCTGGTCCTTATGGGGCATCAGACCCTCACCAGTGGCGCTGCAAAGCCAAGTAGGAGCCCACCCAGCACCCCGAGCTTTGAAGAGCCAGAGAAGGGGAAGGGAGGGAGAGAGGTCTGTGCCCAGCGACCCCAGGACACAGGGCCCTCAGCCCTAGTTGGCAATCCATGTGCTGACCAGCAGGCGATCTGCCTCAGGCATTTTTTCAGTGCCAGTGTCTTTTCCTTCCTGCAAGGCTGGTCCCCCAGAGACCAAATTGCATCTCAGCCAATTGCTTTCAGGCCCAGAATCAGGGCAAAGGGAGCTGGTGTCCAGATGGACATTCATAGTTACCCGATGGACCACAGGAGCAGCCCTGGCCTGGGGGCCCACACGTCTATTTCTCCCTGTCCTCTGCTCTGCCCTGGGTCACAGGAGAGCTGACCCCCTGCAAGCTGCATTGTCCCAGCTCCCCTATACTGGCTTCTGGCAGGACCAGAGGTAAGTAGTCGGCTGGAGGTTCTCTGACAGCCTCTCCACCCTGGGTGGCGTCTCCTGCAGTAGATGTATCTCCTTTGGGCCTCTAGTTCCTGCTGCTCAGCAGCCCCCAACATGGGTCTAGTAACATCTAACATCGCCTCCCTGCCTTGTCTCTCCAGCTTAGGGGTTGATCTCTGGGCTTCCTTTTGTCTCCTTGCAGCTTCTCAGCTCCTCCTCCTCATTACACCCTCCTGGTTCGTAGCTGGACTCAGAGGGGCTTTACTCTGCTGATTGGACCTTGACTCACACGGGTTGCTTTCCTCCCAGGGGCAGTTCTATTAGATGCCCCCATGGTAGGTGAAGTTCAACTTTATTTTGGAGTCATATGGTCCAGTGAGAATCTAGGGCTTCAGAATCCAATAGAATAAGGTTTAAATCTCAGTGCTACTGCAAGTGCCTCCATGTCCTTGGCCAATGACTGCAGTCTGTGCATTCTTATCTAGGGTTGTGGAAGGTAACAGCCGCTCCTGTGCCCCGGGCACCTATTACTGACCAGGTGCTCCCACACCTGCCCCAGTCAGCCCCGCAGCATTCTAAGAGGTAGCTGCTGCTGCTGTGCCTGGGGTGGGGGTGGGGAGGAGGCTCTGCCCAGGCTGCCAGCTAATGGGCCACAGAGCTCATCTGAGAGGCAGCCCCGCTACTCCCTTCTGCTGCTCCTGAGGTGGGCTGGGGCTGCCTTTCAGACCGGGATGCCAGGAGGCCCAAACGGGGTGGTTTTTGGACAAGGGCCTCACATGGTGTGGGCCTGTCATTATTTCATGAGTGTTAGCACCTTCTCTTCCATGGCTGGCCATTTTTTTCTTCAGTCTGCATCACGTCTTCCAGTATCCGGAGTCAACCGCACTCTTCCTTATGACATTTCACCTTCTTCAAAGCACTCTGAGCTTTCTTTATGACTCAAATTAAGGTGTCCCATTTTGAGAAGATGGCTAAAGCCGGAACTCAGATTCTGGAAGCTTCCTGTCCTCTCCCAAAGTGCATCCTTGCTGTCCATTCCTGGGGAGGCTGTGTCTCCAGCCATGCCCACAGGCCTTATCCACCTCTGGGGGACTGGCTGGTCTTCCAGGCCCATGGCTTTTGACCCAGGTTCTGTGTTCTGAGCATGTGCTCGGTCTCAAGCCTGCCTCATCATCTGCCCCAGCTCGGGGGTTTCCATCATAAAAAAAAAAAAATCACTTCTCTTCCGCTGTCATTTGCGTTAACCACATGGACGCTGAAACCCAAACCCAAGGCTGTTTCCTTTCTGTCTCCTCCATACACCAGCGCCAGCATGACCCAGAAAGGGTCAGCTCTCTCATGGCCAGCCCTCTCACTGACTCAGTGGGGACAGCTCAGAGACACGCCTAGAGCCCTACTCTCCCGCTGCCTGCAGCCACACCCCAGGGATGTCCCCAGACAGGCCTTGGAAACAGAAACTACTTTTTTTTTCTTGTTTTTACCCCAGAGCACATTCTTATGCAATACTGTTTGGAAAATGCACAGTTCCTTTTTATTTATTTATTTATTATTATTTGTTTATTTATTTATTTATTTTTTAATACTATCTCCATTTAACCAGTCCAGAGACGAAACTTCTCCCCTGCCAGAGAGGCATGCTGGCTCTGCTCACTCCTGCAACCTTTTCTCATTGTGCTTGGCCGTGTGCATCTGCCATTTCTGCAGTGACCCCAGTCTCGGCCCACCTCTGAGTGCAGAGCGCTTCCCTCCTCCACGCAGCCTGGCCTGGAGCTGTCTCCTACCTGCCCCCTCCAATGCCTAACCCTTGCCAGCTCCAGTGCCCTCAGCAGGCAGTGCCTCCCAGCCACCTTCCTCGAGCCAGGTGACAACCAGCGCTTTGAGTCCCGTGGCCCCTGTCCTCCTGTCTCAAAGCTCACGCTGGCCTCACTGTAGCTGCCTTACTGTGCATCCATCCCTGCCCTCCACCCCCACTGCACTGGACATGGAGCCTCACCAGGCCAGAGCCACATTTGGTCTGTCTCCACATCCTCAGCACCTGCACTCAGCAGCCACTTAGTGCACTGATTGATTAGTCTATCAGCTGGTAACCCAGTTCCTATGCTCCCCAACCTCGAGCTGGTGAGACAGCTGCTGTCTGGATGCAGGTTCCCGAGGAAGGAAAGCCCTCCACCCAACACCTGTGCATTTGGTAAAAAGGAACTATTTCCAAGCATGGTGTGTGCTCCAGGCTCTGGGCAATTTTTTTAAAATTTTATTTATTTATTTATTTATTTTAGAGACAGAATCTCTCTCTGTCACCCAGGCTAGGGTGCAGTGGTACCGTCATAGCTCAATGCCACCTGGAGCTTCTGGACTCAAGTGATCCTCCCACCTGGCTATTTTTTTGGTTTTTTTTTTTTTTTTTTTTTTTTTTTTGGTAGAGTTGAGGTCTCACTATGCTGCTTGGGCTGGTCCTGGGCTCAAGTGATCCTCCTGTATCAGCCTCCCAAACTGCTGGGATTACAGGCATGAGCCACTGTACCTGGATGGGTTTTTAAATTAATTAAATGTAGGTGTTATCCCCATTTTCCAGATGATAATATGGACACCCAGAGAGGCTAAGTGACCCGCCAGATGGCACACAGCTAGTGAGTCATGGGATCTTGACCAATGGGACTAATTCTAGGTCCTTCCGGCCTCATGGCTGGCTCTTTCCCAGACATGTGCCTGTGGGGTCACCTAGCCAGCTAGCTTTGCTGCCTGCTAGGCTTCCTGCAGTTGCTGGTTGTAGCCTTGGACCACCTGAGATAGGGGTTGGCTCATGACAGCCTATAGGCCAAGTGCCCTTGTGGTGTGTTTTTGTCAAGCCAGTGAGCTAAGAATGGGTCTGACATTTTCAAAGGGTCGTAAAAGCAAGGAAGACTATGCAACAGAGACTGTATGTGGCCCGAGACAGCTAAAAACATTTTCTACCTGACCCTTTACAGGAAGAGTATACTCCTGCCAATAGACAGTGTCCCCTAGACCATTCTTCCTTGCAAGGGGTTCAGGAGTGACCAGCAGCTGTACAATGGCTGTGGGAGGCTGGCTTACCTCGGCCTCCCTTAAGGCAGTGGTGACACAGGAAGCAGTGCTCTAGGCTGGCTGAGGAGGGGTCCGACGTGCAGAAAAAGGGAGGACCCAGAGCAGTCTGGTAGTCCCAGGGCAGAAGCTGGTCCGCAGGACCTGGCGTGCAGGGGCCACAGTAACATCGACCCTCTCAACCCACAACCTCAGAGGTCCCTCAGAGACTCCCTGTTCAACTGTCCCTAATACCACATTAAGTGGTAAAGAAGCTCCTCTGAGAGCTTTAGAGTGGGATAGTGTCTGCTGTCTGCTTATTTGATGCTGCGGTTGCAGCATCAGGCCTGGCTCTGAGCATGCGCTTAAGTCCTATGTTTCATTGAACTGAAGCAAAATAGGCAGAACTGCAGAGGAGGGGCCGGGCGCGGTGGCTCACGCTTGTAATCCCAGCACTTTGGGAGGCCAAGGCGGGCGGATCACGAGGTCAGGAGATCGAGACCAAGGTGAAACCCTGTCTCTACTAAAAATGCAAAAAAATTAGCCGGGCGTGGTGGCGGGCGCCTGTAGTCCCAGCTGCTCGGAGAGGCTGAGGCAGGAGAATGGCATGAACCCGGGAGGCGGAGCTTGCAGTGAGCCGAGATCGCGCCACTGCACTCCAGCCTGGGTGACAGAGCCAGACTCCGTCTCAAAAAAAAAAAAAAAAAAAAAAGGACTGCAGAGGAGGCTCAGGTCTCCTGAACTCTGCCTGCAGCCTCGCCCAGCCCACAGTTCGGTTGGTCTGAGACATCCCCACCGGCTCAACCCCACCGGGTCCCTGGGTTTCATCTGCTATACCCTCTGTACACCAACCACTGAGCCTCACAGGCCATGGGCATTGCCAACAAGAAGGGTGCTCTAAAGCCTTGCTGCCTCTTGATTAGATCAACGATTCCCACTGTCCTGTCATCTGAGACTCAACGGGACTCGTCTCTGTCCCTCCCATTCTTTGCTTAATAAAAATAAAAGCTGAGTTTTTGGAAGCCAGTCAAGTTACACACTAGCCGAGAAATTAGAGCCACAACAAATACATTCAAATGCTTGCACATCCAATGTGCTTTTCAAGTAAAGGATTCAAAGGCAGGGAGTGGCTACAGGGAACATATTAAGTTGTTACAAAAAAGTCAAAGCAGGTCTGAAAGGAAAGCAACTCATTGGGAGAATCACAGGATGGGTTTCCAGAGCACAGCCCGCTATGTTGCCCACCTCCCCCTGGCCAGCCCGCGTCCTTTGGCCCAGCACGCGTCTGATGGCCTCTTCCATTTTCTCCTTCTCTCTCGTGGGTTCTCCCCTGAAGCTTCCTCTGGCCCCGTGCAGGGCCTGGGGAGGGTGCCCAGCTTCCCAGTAGATACTTACTAACTGATGAGTGAAGACAATTTTATTTTAATAGTGATGATTTTTTACTGTAATGTAATAAAAATTGTAATGTAAATTCTAAGTGCTTAATATAAAAAAAAGGAAAAAAAACAACAACTTCCAACGGTGGTCCTACCCCTCTCCACCAAGTGGCCTTCAAGGTCACTGTGCCTCTCCCCCCGTGCCAGGGAGAGAGAGGCCTGAGGGTCCCATGGAATGTGCTTAAAATCCAGGCCTGAAAGGGGCTAAGGCCACTGCACACAGCCCCGGCTTCATCACATAGACCTTTTAATGGCAAGACATCCTAGCCTTTTTCTTGAACTCCTGGGCTCAAGCGATCCTCCTGCCTAAGCCTCCCAAAGTTCTGGAATTATAGGCATGAGCCACGTGCCTGGCCCCAGCCTTTCTCTATGAGTGTAGTTTTTGTTAATGTTTTGTTTTGCTTTTACTAGTTGTTGAGCTGTGACTACCTAATACATAATTTTGTCTCTTTTTTGGTATTGCCATTGTATCCTACAAATTCCCATTCACAAATTCATTTTAAGCCTCCTTTTTGCTGGCTGCATAATATTCTAAAGTGCAAGTGTACCATAACTTACTTAAGCAATCTCCTATAATTGGACATGTAGGTTGTTTCTGGTTTTGTTTTGCCATTTTAAATAATGCCTTGTTGAGTTTTTGATGTGTTAAACTTTATACCCATTCTGGGCTCATTTGACAACATTGGCCTTAGTCTGTACAAGGTATTGTGGAAGATTGGAGGATAAACCAGACACAATCCCTTTGAATAAAATGCAGATACAAATAACTTTAGTTCAAAGCAGTTACACGGTTGCTATACGCAGACAACTAGAACTGGAATACAGAAGAGTTTTGCCTGGACTAACTGGGATTTTAAGAAAGTCACAGGAGAAAATCTGAGACTTTGCAGCCATAGCCCAGGGGAAGTCAAATGGACAGTCCAGCAAAAGGGGTCTCTGGTGGGTGACCTATGCCGGCAGGCAGGTGTTACCTAGGGCCGGCATAGCAAGCGGTTTGCATCTCAGGCATTGAGTTCATTTTCAGTGGTTGTGAGGAGTGCTGTGCGGAGGTCAGAGGGGAGCAGCTCAGTGGGTAGCTTTAGCAGCACCTGCCCATGACTCAGGTTGGTGGAGTGGTGGGATGGCACGCCCCTAACACGGCCATCCCCAGCCTGAGAGGTTCATCTCGGGGAGAGCTCAGGGCTGGCGTCGGCTTGGCCCATGCTCAGAACAGTGTTCCTTAGGTTGAGGCCTCTTTGATCCATTCAAATCAAGATCATTATGGGTCCAGACGTTTCAGACTGCAGGTTTTGACATCCTCTTTTGGAGAGCGTGCAATCTGAATAGACAGATGAGAACTGCCTCCGGGCCCCAAGCTGGGAGAATAGGAAGCAGAGAACCTGAGAGGCCAAAGACAAAGCAGTTTTGCCAGGCTAGAGCCCTGGGCCAGTTCTCCCAGAGGCCAGACCTGTTTTCCTTCCCTGCCTAATTCCGGTCCCAACAAACATGCTCACCTCTGGCCGTATTGCCCAACTGGGAGCACCAGGGGAGGGTTGATGGTGGGAGTGGGCCTGTCCCAGGTGTCCTGCCGGGCGCCTTTCCACAGCCCCCTACCTTCCTGCCTGTTGGCCTTATCTGTGGTCCTTTCTTCAGCCCCTGCAGGTGCCATGACTCAGCAGCCCCAGGAGGACTTTGACAGGAGCGTGGAGGATGCCCAGGCATGGATGAAGGCTGTGCAGGATCAGCTGCAGGTCAATGACAACACGCAGGGGCCCCGCGCGGCCCTGGAGGCCAGGCTGTGGGAGACCGAGGTATGCAGAGGCGTGGCCTCAGATGGCCCTGTGGTCTTGGCCCTATCCCGCCCCGCCCTCAGATCTCAGGTTTCCTGTCCGTTAAAGGCAAGGGTGGACTAAACCAGTGTTTCTCAGACTCTGATGTACACACAGATCTCCTGGAGATTTTGTTTAAGTGTAGACTCTCATCAGGTCTGTGGAGGTGAAGCCTGAGACTCTGCTTTTGACAAGTTCCAGGTGATACCATTTTTGCTGGTCCTTGGAACACACTCTGATGATAAGGAACTAGAGCCTGTCCTCTCACCCTCCTGTCCCTGCAGGGGGGACCTGCGCAGCCAGGTGGGTCCCCAGCCCTTGCTGGGGGGGCTTCCCATCCCTTCTCTGCTTCTGCCTGGCTGGGGTCCCTGCCAGGTCTGGGTTGGCCAAGGTCTTCCTCCAGCGGAGCAGGGAAGGGGCTCTGCCCATCAAGGAGTGACTTCCTGAGCTTCTCCAGAACCAGTCTGGCTTTACCCACCCCACCTGACAGAAGACCATGTAGCACTAAGTGCGGGTGCCCAGTGCCTGGCCTGGCATCGTGGTGCCCCTGTCTGAGGGTGGGTTGCCCGTGGCCTGGGGACAAGAGGGAAGAATACTGAGCTAACAGCCAGAGGCCGGAGTTATAATCTCCTTGCTGATGCTAGATTGCTGTGTGACCTTGGTCAAATCCATGCCCCACTCTGGGCTTCAGTTTTCCCATCTGCAAATGGAGCAGTTGACTTACACACCTCTGGGGTCACATCCATTTAGATATCCCATAATTCTAATTTATCACCCAACAATAGTTACTCTTAGTGGGGGAGGTGCTGCTTTCTCCTGCAGCAAACCAGTCACCCAGCCAGGCTGGAAGCAGTGGTGACCCCACAGCTGGTTCCTTGTGTGTTTCCTTTGTGTGTTGTCTTCTCGATTCTGCGCACTGCGCACCATATTGCATATATCTCATGCCCTTTCTGGAAGTGGACAGTGGGAATTAAGAATCCTCATCACCTTTCCGAGTCAATGTTTGAATTCAGTGTCACCACCACATCCAGAGACAGGAGCCATTGTCTGCATTTGCAACTGGAGAAATGGAGTCTCCTCACACCGCTTCCTGTGCCTGCAGAGCCCTCTCACTCACATTCAAGCTCTCTGCTGTGCTCCCTTCACCTTCTGTTTGGGAAGCTCCCTCACAGATCACCCGAGAGTGGAATACCCCCTGCTTTCTGCCATCCCTGTGCGAGGGCTGGGGCTATACAGGTGGGTGAGGCCCACCCTGCTCTTGAGGGTTCCCAGCCTAATGGAGACACGTATGCAAACAATCAGGGCAACTGCGCAAGCATGTATGAGGCACACCCCTATCGTGGGTCCCATGATGTTATTCTCTTCCTCTAAAACCTTCCATGGCTCTCACTGTCCACCAAAGAAAAAGCAAACTTCACCTGGCATCAAAAGCCCCCCACTGTCTGCACCACTCTGTTTTCCAGCCTTAGCTCTCCACACTGTCACACCTCCCAAGCTCACACCGGCCTTAGCTCCAGCCACTGTCACACCTCGCAAGCTCACGCTCTCCTTTGATTGGCAGAAGACCTCCTAGACCTTCCGTCGCCAAGCCTTTGTCCATGTGTTGCCTCTGCCTGGAATGCTCTTTTGTGTGGGTCTGGGTGCGCACAAGAAATGAAACCCTCCTGTCCGTGCGTCTTTCCTGACCAGTTTCTCCATTTCTCAGCCCCAGCTCCTGACCTTGCCTGTCTGTGAGCATCACAGCCCTGCCTGTGTGCCCACTGTGTTAGGGTGCTTAACATTTCAAACTCTCTACCCTTTGCTGGCAGGTCTTTCCCTCCAGGTGGTGGTTCTGGTTTAAGCAAAGTCAAAGGTGGTCCTTAGGAAGACACATTGGCAGGACCAGGGTGGACCGTCCCTGGAAGCCAGAGGCAGCAATTCTGTGAGCCCTGAGGGGGTGGGAGTCCAGGCCGAGGGGAGTCATGGCCTGAGCGTTCTGCTACTGTCTCCTCCCACGGGGCTCCGGCATGCTTCATTTACTGTGTGTTTTGCCATTTTCAAAACCAATTTCACAGTAAGAAAGAAAACATTTTCCTGTTGCCAGCTGGTAAGAGGGGCAGCTAGTGCCTCTCGACCTACCCATGGGAGCTGCCCCCAGGTTCTGGGGTCTCCCTTGTGCTTCCTCTACCAACTCTGTTGGCTTGTCTCCAGTGCCTGTTTGCTGCAGTGACAGGGATGTGGGCTCTGATCCAGTTCTGACCCTTAATAGCCATGCAGCCGGGAGGATGTCCCATGCCTTCCCAGGACTTAATGTTCCCATCTGTAGAGCAGAAACGAACCCTCTCACCCCTTGTGTTCCCGAGGGGTTAAGGGAAACTCCAGAATCCTCATGGGTTGGGGGCTTTCTGTAAGGTGTGATTGGAGAACCCATCGCTCCTGGGTTGAGAGCTTGGCTACTGGGTCTGCAGACCTGGGCTCCAAAATCTGCCATGGCTGTGGCACCTCAGGAGGGCTTCCCAGAGCTCCCTGAGCTTCAGCTTGCTTCCGGGGAGAGTGAGAGCTGCTGCCTTTCAGGAAGGAGGGAGGATTAAGGAGGATCATTTATAGACATGCTTGTATGCACAGTGCAGGGTATGCTGGCAGAGCTGGCTAAATGGAGGCGATTGTTTCTTGTGGTTTTAGAAGCTGGGATACACAGCGTACCAATTTTCCCTGTCCATCCGCAGAGCCTCCAGGAGTGGGTCTTAGGAGCTT
Organism: Nomascus leucogenys; assembly: GCF_006542625.1. Taxonomy (NCBI): domain Eukaryota; kingdom Metazoa; phylum Chordata; class Mammalia; order Primates; family Hylobatidae; genus Nomascus; species Nomascus leucogenys. Next base: position 12,356 of record NW_022097900.1, read on the forward strand.
CCAGCCACACTCCCAGGTCCCGGCATATGTATTTATTTATTTGTTTATTGAGATGGAGTCTCGCTCTGTTGCCCAGGCTGGAGTGCAGTGGCACGATCTCAGGCTCCCTTGTCCTGTATCTGGGTCCTGGCCTGAGCCAGGCAGCTTCCTCACCAGCTTCTGGGCCACCCTCTTGGTCAGGAGCATCCTGGTGTTTCCCAAGGCTTGGTTTCCCAGTGCACTCATGCTTCAGTATATCTTACTTCCCTACCTTTGCTCAAATATCCTTCTCCAATTGTCTTTAATTAGAGACCTGCAGGCTTGATGCCAATGCCACCTCCTCCACAAAGCCTTCCTGGATTTCTCCCATCCCTTCTTGAGCTCTCATACTACTTTGTGGTCTCTTCTGGCCCTTTTTGCAGTCGTCTGCGCTCTTATCTGCAGCCCTCTTTCCTACTAGCTTGTTCATCCAGGACCCTAGCACTCAGCATCATGCTCAGCTGGGGGTCACCTGGTCTTGGCTGGGTTGAGGGAAAACCCTGATTAGCCCCATTCCTCCACTTTCCTGGTCTCCTGATTCTTCTCTCCAAGGTGTTTCCTTACATCCGATCCCCACCTTCCCCTTGCCCTCATTGGCTGCTGGAAATTGGAATAATTTTGTGGCTGCAGTTCAAGTACTTTCTCCCACTTGGCCGCACAGCCCTTGCCAAGCACTCCTGGACTGTGTCCTTGCTGGCAATGGGCTATAAAAGAACCTCACACCAGCCAAAGAGTGTAATCATCAGCGCAGTGAAAAAGAGTGTAATCATCAGCGCAGTGAAAAAGAGTGGAATCTACTTCTCAAAATTTGGCTTTTCCAGCCCAGCCACAGCCTCTGTCCTCCCCTGGCTTCAGGCCTCCAATAAACATCCTGCAGGTTGATCTTTGAGGGCAGACGTTTCTTCTCCAGGTGGGGGAAGGGGGCTTGGTGTCTTGCCTGCCTGTGGACCAGCCAGCTCATCTGCCTTGGTGAAGAAGCATCAAACTCACTCCCTTGAAAAGGCAGTGGGTCTTGGGTCTTTGTGTCCCCTTCTGTCCAGCCTGTGCCTCTCTCATGAGGATAAGAAGGACAAAGGTCCAGGGGCCTGGGGGGACCACACAGTCAGGACACCAGGCTTTGGAGAAGGGGCCATTGTCCACATGGGACATTCCAGACCTGGCTGCTCCTTCTGGGTGTGGCCAAGGGAGATGGAATTTCACTTCTTCCCTAGAGTTGTTGGCTCCTGTGATGTTCAGAGCTGGACTCCATCTGAGCTGAAACTGGGAGCAGATGTGGAGGAGGCTTCTCTGGCAGCTGCAGAGAATCAGTCCTCAAGGCTGGTGGTTTCTATGGGTTCCCAGCTCCCTTGTTTGTAAAATCGGGCTTATTGTGATGCCCATCTTGCTAGCTTGGGGAATATGATGTCTCCTTTCACATTTCTGGGAATCAGAAATATCACCTTACTTTTTTTTTCCTAAGACGGCGTGTTGCTCTGTTGCCCAGGCTGGAGTGCAGTGGTGTGATGACAGGAGTGCAGTGATGCGATCTCAGCTCACTGCAACATCTGCCTCCCGGGTTCAAACAATTCTCCTGCCTCAGCCTCCTGAGTAGCTGGGATTACAGGCATGCGCCACCATGCCCGGCTAATTTTTGTATTTTTAGTAGAGACGGGGTTTCACCATGTTGGCCAGGATGGTCTTGAACTCCTGACCTCGTGATCTGCCCACCTCGACCTCCCAAAGTGTTTGGATTACAGGCATGAGCCATTGCACCCAGCTTTTTTTATTTTTATTTTTTTAGTAACAGGGTCTTGCTCTGCTGCCCAGGCTGGAGTGCAGTGGTGTGATCATGGCTCACTGCAGCCTCAACCTCCTGGGCTCAAGCAATCTTCCTGCCTCAGCCTCTTGAGTAACTAGGACTACAGGCATATGCCACTGTGCCTGGCTAGTTTTTTTTTTTTTTTAATTAAAAAAATGCTTTTGGAGAGATGGGGTCTCACTCTCTTGCCCAGGGTGGTTGCATACTCCTGGCCTCAGCGATCCTCCTGTCTTGGTCTCCCAAAGTTCTGGGATTGCAGGCGTGAGTCACCATGCCCAGCCTACTATTATTTTTAATCAAATTCAATCTCTCTCTGAATGGCAACAAATTCATCCTCAGCCATGCTGTGGAACCCTGTCCCTGGGTGGTGTGAAACATCCTGGGTGGATAATCGTATTCAGTCTAGAATATTCCACACTGGCCCTTGGGTCTTCAGGTACACTGGCCACTATGGTACTTTTGTTTTCCCCATTGTTGCTCGCTGCTGAGAGGGACTCGGGGTCCCTGTCTGGGTAGTTGCTGTGGCCACCACCCCCTGGGCCCCTGCCACATCCTGCTACTTGTCCAAACAAACCCTCTTTCCCTCTCTTGGGGAATCTCCCTATTCTTCACTCTCCCTGAGCACCCCCCACTCACATGCACACAGAGACAGCCTTTGGAAGGAGCTTGTCTGCCTCACTCTTTGATAACACATGTAGGAAGGGAAGTCCCTCTATACTATCATCATCATCATCATCATAATCATTGTCATCACCAACGATTATTGTATAGAGTAGCAAAAAGGATGGGGACCATCGCCCATTTGCACACATTAGGGAAGGGTCTACATAATTGTTCAACAGTTTACAAAGTACACTAACTTATACATATGTTTAATTCATAGTGTTTTTATTTTATTTTTATTATTTTTAATATTATTTTTGAGACATGGTCTCGCTCTGGCACCCAGACTGGAGTGTAGTGGTTTGATCACGGCTCACTGCAGCCTCGAACTCCCAAGCTCAAGCAATCCTCCCACCTCAGCCTCCCAAGTAGCTGGGACTACAGGTGTGTGCCACTGCATCCGGCTAATTTTAATTCTTTTTTTTTTGTAGAGACGTGGTCTCACTGTGTTGTCCAGGCTGGTCTCAAACTCCTAAGCTCAAACAATTCTCCCACCTCAGCCTCCCAGAGTGCTAGGATTATAGGCATGCAGCACTTTACCTGGCTAAAAGTGTTTTTAAAATTAATGTTATAACCTTGGGAGGTGAACAAGCAGAGACTGTTATCGTTGTCTCAGGATGAAAAAGGGAGACCCAGAGTAGTCTAGTGACCTGCCTGGAGTCACACAGCTGTCAGTGGGGCAGCATTCCACACGGCAGGAGCTCCTCCTTCACCCCAGCCATGGGGAAGGGTCAGAGACAAGCAGGTTGGTGGGAAGCCAGTCTAAGGACACGGACCACTAGCCTCCAGGGAGACAGGCTGGGGATCTGAGCTTGAGCTTTAGGCCATGCCTGCTGTTAGTGAAGACAGATCCAAAGATACAGATAATAATAGTAATACTGGGCAGGTAGTGACTGGGATCTGGTGTGGGCTGGGCAGCGTGCTCATGGCTCTCCCTACATTACCTAATGCTTATCTTCCCTCATTCTTAGGCCTAGAGAATGTAACTCCCGTGACAAAGGTCACATCAGTAGTAAGGAGTGGCCCTGGGATTGGAATCCAGTCATATTTGCCTACAGAGACCAAGCCTTAGCTGCCACTGAACTGGGATGGTAACTGCAATGACAATAGCTAGCATTACTTGGACACTTACTATTTGCTGGACATCATGTGTTGGTCTTGGTCCCCCAAGAAGCTGACACCAAGATGAGATGAAATGTGCATGGTATTTATTAGGGGGATCACCCCTGGGAGAATACGGGGAGGAAGGGAGCCAGGAGAGGCTGGTCAGAGGGATGCAGATGTGACCCCAAGGCCAGGAGAGCAGGGAGGAAGGCGCAGGGTCAGGAGGGGCCATCTCAGACTGCTGTGGGTTCTAAGGCAGTCTGCAGGAACGTGAGCTGTCTGTGAGTTACAGTCACTCACTCAGCATCTCCCAGGAAGGCAGCTGCTTCAGTGTCCCGGCTGCTCTTGGTCCCTGGTTGGAGCAGCCTCAGGAGCAAGGTGCTGGTGCAAACTGCAAAAGACAGAGATGATTCTGGAGCCTCAGCTGGGCCCCGGGTTGGGCCAGCTCCTTGCAGTCCTCCTGAGAGGTAGATTCTCACGCTGCACACTGAGACATGTACCTCACATGCATTTTCTCATCGTCTAATCCTGAAAAAAATCTGAGAGATAGATACGATTAATACTTGCACTTTATAAATGAGAAAACCAAGTCCAGGGAGAGAATGAAACTTGTCTGAGTTCACGCTCTAGAAAAGGGCTGAGTGGGGAAGGAGAGAGCCATTCATCAGATGGCACCCAGCATGCTAATCGCCCTTGCTCCCGCCTCCTACCCTCAGAGCTGTTGGCAGGTTGCCCAAGACCCCACAAGAAAGGGTGCAGGGGCTGTGATGTGAATCCCAGATCCTCTGGCCTTCGAGTCCTGATGCTTTGCACCATGCCACTATCTTCCCAAGGTTGTGCCTGTCTGCCTTTTGCCTAACCCTGGAAACTGGCTTGTGTGTCCACAACAGAAAATATGCCAGCTGGAGCCCGAGGGGCGTGTGAAGGTGGACCTCGTGCTACAGATGGCCGAAGCCCTCTTGGCATGCTGCCCTGGGGACCAGAAGCCTGGGATCCTGGCCCGGCTGAAGGACATCAAGGCCCAGTGGGAGGAGACGGTCACCTACATGACTCACTGTCACAGGTAGGGCATCCAGGGCCTTTGTCCACAGCTGCCATTGACCCTTCTTGCCCACTGCGACGCTACCTTGGGCCCTCTGCCCAAGAGACATTTCTCGAGTCCTGGGATTCCAGGGGACAGGATATTCTCTTGGGATTAGGGCCAGCCCTGCCTGCCTCTTTCTAATTATAATCAGGTTGAATGATGATAATAGACACTGGGAACCCGGCGTGTTTTGCCAGCAATTCCTGAGAGACTTACCATGTGTGCATCCTCCAGAGCATGGCACAATGGCTCTGGAGAAAGAAGGCCTGGGGCCCTGCTAGCACTGTAGCCAGATTCCCCGCCTGTACCAGGAAGCTGGGTGGTGGTGGGCGGGCACAGGGGGTGGTGAGGAGCAAACACTCGGACAGGCCTGGCATTGACTCTTGTCCTGCTGGTTACTTCCTGTGTAGCTTTGGGAAAGTTACCTTACCTCTCTGAACTTCAAGCACCTCCTCTGGAAAAGGGGAGTAATCAAGTGCTCCTTGAAGGTCGTTAGGAGGTTAGAAGGGGATAGTAAATGTCAAGAGCGAGGCACACTGCTTGGCGCAAAGTAGGCCCTCAGTAAACAAGAGCTGCCAGGGTCATCTCCATTTTTATAAAGCAAGGATGTGCATGGAGATGGGAATGACTTTGCACAGTGCTTTCTGCTTTCTAAATCCTTGCGCTTGAAATTCCGAACAAAGTGGCTTGATGTTGGCTGGGGAGATAGAGCCACCTCCATGTTAGAGATGGAGAAACTAAGGCAAGCGAAGAGGCAGGGTTGCGGAGTGAGTTCCCAGCACCCCTGGAACCCACACGCAGGCTCCCAGCCTTCCGTCCACATTGGGTGCAACGAGCCCACAGATGCAGATGTCACAGATGTCAGTGGGGCAGCATTCCACATGGCAGGAGCTCCTCCTTCACCCCAGCCATGGGAAGGGTCAGAGACAAGCAGGCTGCTGGGAAGCCAGTCTAAGGACACTGCCCACCAACCCCCAGGGAGACAGGCTGGGGATCTGAGCTTGAGCTTTAGGCCATGCCTGCTGTTAGTAAAGATAGATCCAAAGTGCTCTGCAGGTGCCTGGACACATTCCAACCGCAGTCTGCTCCTAATATTAGTGGGTGTTCATGTGCCAGGGGCCTGGAGAAACTGTGTTCAGAGCCCCAGTGCCAGAGAGAAATGACTGGGGGTGTCTGTGCATTGATAGTGGGAGTTCAGGGCCAGGATTTAAGGTGCTGGAGGTAAAGGGCTCCCCAAGATGCATCCCCAAAACTGGTGGTTCTGGGAGGAAGTTTGGAGTCTGAGCTCCCCTGACTCCTACCCTCACGCAGGGAGCTTGTCTACTGGGCAGAGGGTCTTATCCAGTAGGACTGAGGGAGGGTCTAGAATCTGGAGTGTCAACAAGCTGCCCAGGTGACTCAGGGGCCAGAAAGGGCATCATCATGCCCCCAGACCACAGCCCCCTAGTATTGGGGAGGGGGTGACAGCACGGACCCCCAACCCAGGAGGCAGGTGGCGGGTTCCCTCACACCCTTGAGGTCTCTGTGCCCACAGCCGCATTGAGTGGGTGTGGCTGCACTGGAGCGAGTACCTGCTGGCCCGAGACGAGTTCTACCGCTGGTTCCAGAAGATGATGGTCACGCTGGAGCCCACATTGAGCTCCAGCTGGGCCTGAAGGAGAAGCAGTGGCAGCTGAGCCACGCCCAGGTGCTGCTGCACAACGTGGACAACCAGGCGGTGCTCCTGGACCGGCTGCTGGAGGAGGCAGCCTCTCTGTTCAACAGGATCGGGGACCCCAGCGTGGACGAAGATGCCCAGAAGAGAATGAAGGCTGAGTACGATGCAGTGAAGGCCAAGGCCCAGGTGAGGGTGAGGCTGACTGGGCTATATCTTCACCCACCCATCCATGTATCCACCCTTATCTATCCATTCCAGCCACTGTTTGCCTACTATCAAGCTATCTACCTACTGTCGATCTATCTTTCTACTGTCAGTCCATCTACTCACCTGTTCACTATCCAACCACCCTCCCGTCCATCTGTCTACCTACTCACCCATCTACCTCCCCACTGAATCACCAAATCTCCCCTTCACTATCCACCCACACACCACCCCATTCACCTATCTACCCCACCATTTGTTCATCCATGTATTCTCCCACCCATCTGTTGACTCACTCATCCATCTACTTCCCTACCAGCCTAATCAATCTGCTGTTCATCTCTTCAACCACTTAATTGCCCACCCATTCATCTTTCTACTCATTCACCTACCCATCAACCCAGCCAACTCTTCCTCACTCACCGATTCACTCATCCATCTCTCCACTGCCTACCCCTTCACCACCTGTCTACCCACTATCGACCATCACCCACTCGTTTATCCCACCATCCACCCACTAGCTACCCATCCTCCAATCCTCACCTACCTACTCTTCCACCATCCACTCATGCATCCACCATTATCTACCATCCAGATACCCAGTGTTTCGCAGTGCTTAATATACATACGGGTGTGTCGACCGACTGACTGATGGACTGTGATGTTCACTTTGATCCAAACAGCTTCCCCCTTCTCCTCCTTTCTCTCTCTTCCTCTCTCCCTCCTCCCCTCCCTTCCTCTTCCTGCCCTTTAGTCCTTCTCCTTCAGTGTTTCCTCCTTGCTCTCTCTTGCCCTTGCCCCAGTCCCTCTGTCCATTCTCTGTGTGCATTTCCTCACCCCATTCTTGCCTTATTTGGAAACAGTTCATTGAGTTATCAAGTTCAATTATATTTGTTAGAAATTTTATTTGGTTCTGTATTATGTCTCCCTGTTCTTTTTAACAAATTATGTCATTTTCCCCCTGAGATTTCGCATTCCTCCCAGATATAGCTTATATTTGCAATCATTCTAAACATACGTATTTTACAGTCTCCATCAGATTTTTCTAGTGGCTGAAGTTCCAGATCTAAGGCTAAAGTTCCACATCAGGCACCTATGTGTCCCTTGACATGGTAGATTGTTTCCTTGGGGGACGTTGTCCTTTTGAGCTCTGAGCTCAGCCTAAGCAGGGTGCGTCTGCAGAAGCCCGCGGCTGGGACACCACCTGAGAGTGGCTTTCTGTTGGCTTCAGCTGGGCTCCCCCTGAGGTTTACCTTCATGACTCCTATTTTTATGTCAGTCAATTGACTTGGGGGTTCCCAGATCAAGCGGATATTCTAAATGTGAACCGCAAGCCAGAATTATACAGCAGGCCCCAACTCCATATTCTGAAGGGTGATTGGTTTTTGTGTTTGTTTGTTTGTTTGTTTTTAGGCCCAGGCTAAAACACACACGTTTCCTTCTTGGATTGTGTTTGTAACAATATTTTTTTTCTACTTCACCCTTTGGCTAGTGGGGGCGGGCAGCCACTTGAGGCTCCGTCTTTTTGCAGTGGTCTCTGTTGCCTCTGAGCCCAAAGTCTCACTTCTTACTCCAGCCTGAGCATTAAACCCAAGCTTCTAGTAACCAAGACTTCAGGCACCTGTGTGAGCTTAACAGGGTGGTTTCCTGGGCATCTTTACTTCTGGCCCATGGGAATATCCCTTCACTTGGTGTGACGTGGGTCTGCATTGAAACGGTGTTTGTTATGTTACATTTTATCTGGCGTTTCTGGCTCTCTAGTTGGCTGTAGCGCTGGAACTGGACATCTCCTGGGTTCTTCATGCTGACAGTTTAAGGGAAGTAAGCTCTATGATAAGCAGAGCTAGACAATCCACCAGGAACAGGACTCTGGCACTTGGAAAGGGACTTGGATTCCAGGCCAGGCACTGCTGCTTCCCAGCTGTGTGGCCTCAGGGCAGCTCACCTGACCTGCACCCAGGTTGTGGGGGCTGTATGGTTACATGAGAGCTCTTTGAAAACCGGCAAGCATTTTTCCAATATAAAGAATGACTTCTACTCTCAGTAGCGGTGAGAATAAATAGTAACGACAATGGCTGTTTGCCATGCAGCAGGTGCTCAGAACTATCTATTGAAATAATGAGAACTCCACCCCTGCAGTTTGAAGGCAAGCAACCCGCAGGGCCCCAGAGAGGAGCCACAGGAGGCTCCAGGAGACTGCACGAGGTCCAGAATGGATGCGCAAGGTGCGAATTCGACTTGGCTCTTGCAGAGGCAGCCAATTGGCCCTCATCCGGCCCTGCCAAGTCCCGTGTGGCACGGGCAGGCTTCATGGCAATTCTCTCTCCAGGTCTGCCCCTCTGGCCCAGCTGGGACAGGTGCCTGGCTCCACAGCCTCTTTGCTGTGACTTTACAGGAAACAGGTGCTCGTGCCAATCAGCAGAGAGCGCCTGGTGCAGGGTGTGGAGGAGATGAGATAAAAAGTTGTTGGTGTGTGTGCAGGTTTGCATGCATGTGCATGGGTGTGTGTGCATGTTTGTATGTGAGGGTGGATGCTGGGGTGCTGAGTGAGCATCACTTCTGGCCCAGATGCCGAAATGATTGCCTCCAAGAGCCTCATTTTCATTCCAGGGGACTCTCCCCTCACACGATCCAAAACGCTATAGACATCACAGCTTTTATCAGTGAGAGCTGTTTTTTCTGACCTTTTCCTGTCTCTGACCTCCTCTGCTCCCCAGCCTTTTTATGAAGTAGATGAAGTTGTTACTAGACTCTTTTTTTTTTTTTTTTTGAGACTGAGTTTCACTCTTGTTGCCCAGGCTGGAGTACAATGGCACGATCTCAGCTCACTGCAACCTCTGCCTCCCGGGTTCAAGTGATTCTCCTGCCTCAGCCTCCCGAGTAGCTGGTATTACAGGCATGCGTCACCACGCCTGGCTAATTTTGTATTTTTTAGTAGAGATGGGGTCTCTCCATGTTGGTCAGGCTGGTCTCAAACTCCCGACCTCAGGTGATCCGCCTTGGCCTCCCGAAGTGCTGGGATTACAGACGTGAGCCACTGTACCTGGCCTTTTGGACTAATTTTTTAGATTAAAAAACATTCCGTGCATCAGACACCGGCGGCCCAGTAGAAAAAGCCAGAGGTGCTGGTGACTCCTAAGGTGGCGCTCCCTGCAGCTGCACCTCAGGTCCTGGGTGAGTCTCTGCACCTGTGACCATCAGGATGAGCTGGGGCCGTGGGTGCTTCTGTGATCAGGCTGGGACAGTGAAAGGCAGGTTTGAGCTGCTGAAGAGGGAGCCCTTGCATCCAGGGCTCTCAAGAGGCAAAGGCCTGCCTGGCAGCGTCCTGGGGCTGGAGCATGGAAGGCTGTGTCATGTGCGGAGACAGCGGTGATGGGGAGGTTTGGGGTGCGGGGAGGGGAGGCTCACTCCATGATGGAAGCCCTTGGAGTTGCCAGATGGCTGGTCAATGCTGATGCCAATGTGGAAACGGGGCGCTGTTTTTTGTGGGTGGCTGGACCCTGCATGGAGAAGCGAATTCAGTTTTGGCTTTCTCAGCTGTTGGCTGAAGCCCATGGCCCCTGATTAAGTCTTCCTGCAAGCTTGAGGACTTTGTTCTCACTCACAGGGAGCCCGGTCAGCTCTTAGACAGGAGGGCGGTGGTGTACCCTGGGGGTGTTTCCTGTCTCTCTAGAAGCTGGCCATGGGGAGAACTGGGGGTAGGTGGGGAGGGGCCAGGCGGACCCCTCTTTGATCTTGTATTCAGAAGGTGTGAGTGTGCATTTTTATGGGGCGAGGAGCTATAGCATCCACCAGATTCTATGGACAGAGCTTTCGTGGATCCAGAGGGTGCCATGTTCTTCCGAAGCCTGAGAGGCTCCTGAGAGGGGCAAACTTCTCCATCGCCCTTGGCCAGAGATTTAACCACTCAATCCTAAGCCCCTCATCAGCAAGGTGGGATGCAGTCCCAGGTATTGACCTCCTGGGTGTCCCCAGCCCTCCAGCCCCAGACAAAGTGGGGGGATTCTAGCCTCATCCCAAGGTGGGTGGGCACTCCACAGACCCAGCAGCCTGCAGAGATCCTTGGTGGTCCCAGCCTCCCAGTCCCTTCTCTGAACGCTTGATGAAGACCTCCCCTGCGTAAACGGCCTCTCTCAGGGCAGTCCTCTGACTCCAGCGCCCGATCTGTCCTGGTGCCTTCCTGGGGGTCCAGGCCTGGCCGCGGGGTGGGATTGGTCTCTAGGTTCAGATTAGTGCCCCTACTTTTACCTATGAGAGCCCACTGCCACTGCTTGCCATGCTGGAACAGGCCACTGCTCCAACGAGGAAAACCCATTTTGACGTCCAACATGTTAATTAGCACAGCCTCTAGGGTTGATGGGGACAGAGCCACAGAAGCACCATGGGGTCCTCCCTGAACTGGAGCCTCTGTGACCACCTGCTGGAAGGGAGATTCTGACTAAGGCCAAGGCTAAGCCCAGAGGGGAGCAATGGCACATTGTCAGCCCACAGTGTTTGCAAGTGAAATGTAGACAGGGCAGGCTGGCTGCGGGGAGGGGCTTGTTTGTTTGTTTTTAATCCCGTTTTAGTTTTCCCAAAGGCAGGCACATGGAAGCATCCTCGCCCCCGCTGCTTCCCTTGGCGGCCCTCACAGAAGGCGCGTCTGTCTGGCATCTTGGCCGTGAATCAGAGTTGCTTGTGATGAATCAGAGCTGCTCGTGCAGCCCTTTGCAGAGGCATAAATCTGCACCACCCTTGTTAATTGGTTGGGTTTGACATTCCTGACAGCTCTGCCTGCCGCAGATGGTGTAATTGCTGGGTCTCACGAGAAGGTTGAGCACCTTCCCGTTTGTCACCCTGTCATTCTCCAGCACGGCTGGATTCTGCCCTGTGACTGTTATGCCTGGCATGGATCTCAGCTGGATCCCTGCCCCTCCTGCTGAGGTCCTCTCTGAGCACCTGCTCCCCATCACACAGACTTTTATTTACCCTGGACTCCTCCGGGTGCCAGCACCTCATCCTTCACACACTGGGAGCCACGGCTGGCACTTCCATGGGAGAGTTCACTCCCGGCTGCATCTATCACCATCAGCGCGGCCAGGGGCCCAGCATTCAGCCTCTGCCTGTTACTCCTGACCCACTTTGTTTCATGAATGAGCCTTTCCTGTTGATGGAGGAGGCTCCAGGAGAGTTTTGACGGATTTAAATAACCCCGCAGGAAGGGGAAGCCAGCAGGGGAGCTTGCCGAGGCCCCGGAGCCATCCTTAGGGCTGCAGGTGGGAAGCATGAAGGGGACCATCCCCCGCGCTTGCTCCACTTTCAGATTCAAGCAGGGCCCATGTTTGGTAAGAATTTTATCTTTCTTGATTCCAGTTGTAAACTATTTCAATTACCATAACTTTAAAATAGGCTTTTGACTGGGCGTGGTGGCTCACGCCTGTAATCCCAGCACTTTGGGATGCTGAGGCGGGTGGATCATTTGAGGTCAGGAGTTCGAGACCAACCTAGCCAACATGGTGAAACACCAAACTCTTCTAAAAATACCAAATATATATATATATATGTATATATATATGTATGTATATATATACGTATATATATATGTATATATATGTGTATATATATATATACGTATATATATATAAGCTAGGCATCATGGTGCACCCCTGTCATCCCAGCTACTTGGGAGGCTGAGGCATGAGAATCGCTTGAACCCAGGAGGCAGAGGTTACAGTGAGCCAAGACTAGGCCATTGTACTCCTATCTAGGCAACAGAGTGAGACTCTGTTTCAAAAAATAAAAAGAAAAATAGGTTTCTAAACAAGAATGTGTGGCGCCTCCAATGTTACTTCTCTTTTTCACAACCCCAGTTGGAGTGCTCAACAATTGTTGCTGTTGTTGTTGTTGTTGTTGTTTTGAGACAGGGTCTTGTTCTGTCAGGTGAGATAGGCTGCAGTGCAGTGGTGCAATCACAGCTCACTGCAGCCTCCACCTCCTGGGCTCAAGCGATCCTCCCGCCTCAGCCTCCCAAGTAGCTGGGACTACAAGCACCCTTCACAAACCCAGCTAATCTGTAAATTTTTTGTAGCGATGCCATCTCACTGTGTTTCTCAGGCTGGTCTCGAACTCCTGGGCTCAAGCGATCCTCCTGCCTCCACCTCCCAAAGTGTTGGAATTATAGACATGAGCCACCATGCCCAGCCTTGAGAGAACTTCTCAGCTCTCTACTGAAGGGCTTGGTCCTAAGCCTGGGCTTCCTCATTTCTAAAATGGGGATGTTTTCTCCTACTTGCAGTGGTGGTTGCAAGGTTTATATGAATTCATATTTCTAGATTTGGTGAGGAGCTTCCCAAAGAAGAGAAAGGCATATGTGAAAGAGCTAAGGGATTTTTCAGATGCACTTACCCGTTCACTCTTCCCAGGTGAGAATGTCTGACTTAGCTTTGCAGATGGTCAGAACCCTCCTGGACAGGGCCTGGCTCCATGGTGAAGAGCTGAGGTCAGCCAGCTATGGTTCAGGCACCACATCCTAGCTTCAGCCCAGCCTCCCGAGTAGCTGAGACTACAGGTGCACACCACCACACCCGGCTAATGTTTTTATTTATTTTTCGTAAAAATGATGTCTGACTGTGTTGCCTAGGCTAGTCTTGAACTCCTGAGCTCAAGGAATCCTCTTGCCTCAACCTCCCAAAATGCTGGGATTATAAGCATAAGCTAGAATGGCTTTCACATTTTCAAATGATTGGGAAAAATGAAAAGCCAAATATTTTTGATATGTGAAAATGATATGAAAAGCCTGTCAGTGTTCATAATTAAAGTTTTATTGGAATGAGGCCATTCTTTTCACGTTATCTGTGGCTACTCACGTGCTACAACATAAGTTTGCATGCTGGTGGTGGAGTAGCTCCACATGGCAGGCCAAGCTAAAAGCATTTCCTGGTGGCCCTTGACAGAAACGTCGAGGATTTT
>NW_022097901.1:0-3024 GCF_006542625.1 Nomascus leucogenys
CAGGTACTAACACGCTGCTCCGAGTGAGCTTGTCCTGCATTGACACAAATTCTAAGTCTGGCCAGGGCCACAGAAGGCTGAGTCCCCTGGGTGGTAATCCCGGCTGCTTTCTGCACTTGAACATAAAGTCCTCCTCAAGACGGCCTGTGGTCAGCCTCTTGGCAACCAAGAAGCCCGCAGTGACAAACGACCCGAGGCAGGGACTGGAGCCCCAAAGGCAGCGCACACCCTGCTCCTGAGCCTGCTGCTGGTTTCCTCTCTGTGGCTCCATTTGTAGCACTGAGGCTTGTGCATGCCGGACAAGGCCAAGCTGGCTCAAAGAGCAACCAGCCACCCCTGCAGGGGTGTGCCAGGAGCAGGTGCACCAGTCACCCACTAGCAGCTGGACATGGTACATCAGTTCTTCTACATAAAGGTGGGCCACAGTGCCATCTGCTTTTCCTAAGGCCTCTGCTCCATCGCAATTAGGTGGCAGCCAAGGCAGGACAAGCTCACTCGGAGCAGCGTGTTAGTACCTGGGGCCTGTGCATGCCAGGAGGCCAAGCTGGCTCAAAGAGCAACCAGCCACCTCTGCAAAGTCTGGCCAGGCTACAGAAGGCCGAGTCCCCTGGGATGTAATCCTGGCTGCTTTCTGCACTTGAACATGAAGTCCTCCTCAAGACGGCCTGTATCTGCCTCTAGGCAACCAAGAAGCCCGCAGTGCTATACGACCCAAGGCGTGCACTGGAGCCCCCAAAGCAGCGCACCCCCTGCTCCTGAGCCTGCTGCTCATTTCCTTCTGTGGTCTCATTTGTAGCACAGTTGTTGCACTGAGGCTTCTGCCATGCCAGGCAAGCAAGCTGGCTCCAAGAGCAACCAGTTACCTCAAGTGTGTGCCAGACCGGTGCACCAGCCACCAACCTCACTTGCTGCCGGACATGGCACATCAGTAGCTTTCTACCCTAAAGTAGGCCACAGGGCCATCTGCTTTCCTAAGGCTCTGGTCCATTCAGCCATCAGGAGGCAGCGTTGGGAAACTGGCCATCCCAGCTTCCTTGAGTAGCTGAGGAGGCTGGCTGGTCCCACCTGCTCCTGCTCACCCTTGCAGAGGTGGCTGTTGCTCTTTGAGCCAGCTTGGCCTTGTCTGCATGCACAGCCCCAGTACTAACACGCTGCTGAGTGAGCATGTCCTGCCTTGGCACAAATCCTCACTCGCTGCCGGACATGGTACATCAGTTCTTCTACCCTAAAGGTAGGCCCAGAGGGCAAACACAGGCCATCTTGAGGAGGACTTATGTTCAAAGTGCAGAAAGCAGCCAGGATGCCACCCAGGACTCAGCCTCTTTCTGCTTAGTGCCATACGAGCTTGAGCATGGACTGGTCCATCTGCTTTACAGAAAAATAACTTAAATCCCAATAAGTTAAATTGCCATCTGGTTTTCCTCAGGCCTCTGCTCCATCAAGCCCTCCAGTGGCAGCCACTCAGGCTGTTGTAACCTGGCCATCCTGTTCCTTGAGTGGGTGAGGTTGGTGGCTGGTCACACTGGTCCAGGTGCACCTTGCAGAGGCGGCTGGTTGCTCTTTGAGCCAGCTTGGCCTTGCCTGGCATGCACAGGTCCCAGGTACTAACACGCTGCTCCGAGTGAGCTTGTCCTGCATTGACACAAATTCTAAGTCTGGCCAGGGCCACAGAAGGCTGAGTCCCTGGGTGGTAATCCCAGCTGCTTTCTGCACTTGAACATAAAGTCCTCCTCAAGACAGCCTGTGGTCAGCCTCTTGGCAACCAAGAAGCCGCAGTGACAAAACGACCCGAGGCAGGACTGGAGCCCAAAGGCAGTGCACACCTGCTCCTGAGTCTGCTGCTGGTTTCCTCTCTGTGGCTCCATTTGTAGACAGTTGTTTCACTGAGGCTTGTGCATGCCGGGCAAGGCCAAGCTGGCTCAAAGAGCAACCAGCCACCCCTGCAGGGGTGTGCCAGGAGCAGGTGCACCAATAATCCACTAGCGGCCGGACATGGTACATCAGTTCTTCTACCATAAAGGTGGGCCACAGTGCCATCTGCTTTTCCTAGGCCTCTGCTCCATCGCAATTAGGTGGCAGCCAAGGCAGGACAAGCTCTCTCGAGCAGCGTGTTAGTACTGGGGCTGTGCATGCCAGGGAGGCCAAGCTGGCTCAAAGAGCAACCAGCCACCTCTGCAAGGTCTGGCCAGGGCTACAGAAGCCGAGTCCTGGATGGTATCCTGGCTGCTTTCTGCTTGCAACATGAAGCCTCCTCAAGACGGCCTGTAGTCTGCTCTAGGCAACCAAGAGCCCGAGTGCTATACGACCAAGGCGTGCACTGGAGCCCCCAAAGGCAGCGCACCCCCTGCTCCTGAGCCTGCTGCTCATTTCCTCTCTGTGGCTCCATTTGTAGCACAGTTGTTGACTGAGGCTTCTGCATGCCAGGCAAGGCAAGCTGGCTCAAAGAGCAACCAGTCACTTGCAAGGGTGTGCAGCAGCGGTGCACCAGCCAGCAACCTCCTTGCTGCCGACATGGCACATCAGTACTTCTACCCTAAAGGTAGGGCCACAGGGCCATCTGCTTTTCCTAAGGCCTCTGGTCCATCAGCCATCAGGAGGCAGCGTTGGAACTGGCCATCCCAGCTTCCTTGAGTAGCTGAGGAGGCTGGCTGGTCCAACTGCTCCTGGCTTCACCCTTGCAGAGGTTGGCTGGTTGCTCTTTGAGCCAGCTTGGCTTGTCTGGCATGCACAGGCCCCAGGTACTAAACGCTGCTGAGTGAGCATGTCCTGCCTTGGCACAAATCTCACTCGCTGCCGGACATGGTACATCAGTTCTTCTACCCTAAAGGTAGGGCCAAGAGGCAGACCACAGGCTGTCTTGAGGAGGACTTTATGTTCAAGTGCAAAAGCAGCCAGGATTGCCACCCAGGGGACTCAGCCTTCTGTGGTCTGCAGTGCCATACGAGCTCTGAGGCATGGACTGCTGCCATCTGCTTTAATAGAATTGACTTAAGATCCTTTAAAGAGTTAAATGTGTCATCTGAT
>NW_022097902.1:0-13976 GCF_006542625.1 Nomascus leucogenys
AGGCCTAGAGCGGAAAAATGAATATGTTCAAATAAAAACTACACAGAAGCAATCTGTGAAACTTCTTACTGTTCTGTGCATTCAACTAACAGAGATGAACCTTAGTTTATATTGAGCAGTTATGAAACACACTTTCTGCAGAAAAGGCATGTGAAATTTCAGGGCGCTAAGGGGCCTATAGTTGTAAAAGCTATATGTCCAAATAAAAACTACAAAGAAGCTATCTGTGAAATTTCTTACAGTTCTGTGCATTCAACTAACAGAGTTCAACCTTAATTTGATTGAGCAGTTCTGAAACACCCTTTCTGTAGAAAATGCAAGTGGACATTCTGGGCGCTAAGAGGCCTATGGTGGAAAAAGGAATACCTTCAAATAAAAACTACACAGAAGCAATCTGTGAAACTTCTTACGGTTCTGTTCTTTAAACTAACTCAGTTGAACCTTAATTTTGATTGAACAGTTCTGAAACACTAATTCTGTAGAAAATGCAGTGGACATACATGGCGCTGAGAGGCCTATAGTGGGAAAGTAATATCTTCAAATAAAAACCACACAGAAGCAATATGTGAAACTTCTTACTGTTCTGAGCATTCAACTAACAGAGTTGAACCTTAGTTATTATTGAGCAATTCTGAAACACTCATTCTGTAGGAATTCAAGTGAACATTCAGGGCGCTAAGAGGCCTATAGCGGAAAAATGAATACGTTCAAATAAAAACTACACAGAAGCAATCTGTGAAATTTCTTACTGTTCTGAGCATTCAACTAACAGAGTTGAACCTCAGTTTATATTGAGCAGTTATGCAACACTCTTTCTGCAGAAAATGCAAGTGAACATTCAGGGCGCTAAGAGGCCTATAGTTGAAAAAGGTATATGTTCAAATAAAAACTACAAAGAAGCTATCTGTGAAACTTCTAACAGTTCAGTGCATTCAACTAACAGAGTTCAACCTTACTTTTGATTGTGCAGTTCTGAAACACCATTTCTGTAGAAAATGCAAGTGGACATGCAGGACGCTAAGAAGCCTATGGTGGAAAAAGGAATACCTTCAAATAAAAACTACACAGAAACAATCTGTGAAAATTCTTACTGTTCTGTGCGTTCAACTAACAGAGTTGAACCTTAGTTTATATTGAGGCAGTTATGAAACACTCTTTCTGCAGAAAATGCAAGTGAACATTCAGGGCGCTAAGAGGCCTATCGTTGAAAAAGGTATATGTTCAAACAAAAACTACAAAGAAGCTATCTCTGAAACTTCTTACACTTCTGTGCATTCAACTAACAGATTTCAACCTTACTTTTGATTGAGCATTTCTGAAACACACTTTCTGTAGAAAATGCAAGTGGACATTCAGGGCGCTAAGAAGCCTAGGGTGGAAAAAGGACTACCTTCAAATACAAACTACACAGAAGCAATCTGTGAAAGTTCTTACGGTTCTGTTCTTTAAACTAACACAGTTGAACTTTCATTTTGATTGAACAGTTCTGAAACACTCTTTCTGTAGTAAATGCAAGCGGACATTCATGGCACTAAGAGGCCTATAGTGGAAAAGGTAATATCTTCAAACAAAAACTACAAAGAAGCAATCTGTGAAACTTCTTTCTGTTCTGTGCATTCAAATAACAGAGTTGAACCATAGTTTTGATTTAGCAGTTCTGAAACCCTCTTTCTGTAGAAAACAAAATTGGACATTCAGGGCACTAAGAGGCCTATAGTGGAAAAAGGAATAAGTTCAAATAAAAACTACACAGAAGATTTCTGTGAAACTTCTCTCTGTTCTGTGCATTCAAATAACAGAGTTGAACCTTAGTTTTGATTGAGCAGTTCTGAAACAATCTTTCTGTAGCAAATGCAAGTTGACATTCATGGCGCTAAGAGGCCCATAGTAGAAAAAGTAATATCTTCAAACAAAAACTACGCAGAAGCAATCTGTGAAACTTCTTTCTGTTCTGTGCATTCAACTAACAGAGTTGAATCTTACTTTTGATTGAGCAGTTCTGAAACACTCTTTCTGTAGAAAATGCAAGTGGACATTGGGAGCTCTAAGAGGCCTAAAGCGGAAAAAGTAATATCTTCAAATAAAAACTAAACAGAAGCATTCTGTGAAACTTCTTTCTGTTCTGTGCATTCAACTAACGGAGTTTAACCTTACTTTTGATTGAGCAGTTCTGAAACACTCTTTCTGTAGAAAATGCAATTGGACATTCAGGGCGCTAAGAGGCCTACAGTGGAAAAGGAATATTTTCAAATAAAAACTGCACAGAAGAAATCTGTGAAACTTCTTACTGTTCTGTGCATTCAACTAACATAGTTGTACGGTAGTTTTTATTGAGCAGTTCTGAAACAGTCTTTCTGTAGAAAATGCAAGTGGACATTCAGGGCGCTGAGAGGCCTATAGTGGGAAAAGGAATATATTCAAATAAAAACTGCACCGAAGAAATCTGTGAAACTTCTTACTGTTCTGTGCATTCAACTAACAGAGTTGAACCTCAGGTTTGATTGAGCAGTTCTGAAACACTCTTTCTGTAGAAAATACAAGTGGACATTCAGGGCGCTAAGAGGACTATAGTGGAAAAAGGAAAAAGTTCACATAAAAACTACACAGAAGCTATCTGTGAAACTTCTCTCTGTTCTGTGCATTCGACTAACGGAGTTGAACCATACTTTTGATTGAGAAGTTCTGAAACACTCTTTCTGTAGAAAATGCAAGTGGACCTTCGGAGCGCTAAGAGCCTATAAAGGAAAAAGTAATACCTTCAAATACAAACTACACAGAAGCTTTCTGTGAAACTTCTATCTGTTCTTTGCATTCATCTAACAGAGTTGAACCATACATTTGATTGAGGACTTCTGAAACCCACTTTCTATAGAAAATGCAATTGGACATTCAGGGAGCTAAGAGGCCTATAGTGGAAAAAGGAACATTTTCAAATAAAAACTGCACAGAAGCAATCTGCGAAACTTCTTACTGTTCTGTGCATTCAACTAACATAGTTGAACGGTAGTTTTTATTGAGCAGTTCTGAAACAGTCTTTCTGTAGAAAATGCAAGTGGACATTCAGGGCGCTGAGAGGCCTATAGTGGGAAAAGGAATATCTTCAATTAAAAACCACACAGAAGCAATCTGTGAAATTTCTTACTGTTCTGTGCATTCAACTAACAGAGTTGAACCTTAGTTTATATTGAGCAGTTATGAAACACTCTTTCTGCAGAAAATGCAAGTGAACATTCAGGGCGCTAAGAGGCCTATAGTTGAAAAAGCTGTATGTTCAAATAAAACCTACAAAGAAGCTATCTGTGAAACTTCTTACTGTCCTGTGTATTCAACTAACAGAGTTCAACCTTACTTTTGATTGAGCAGTTCTGAAACACACTTTCTGTAGAAAATGCAAGTGGACATTCAGGGCGCTATGAGGCCTATGGTGGAAAAACGAATACCTTCAAATAAAAACTACACAGAAGCAATCTCAGAAACATCTTAATGTTCTGTTCTTTAAACTACCACAGTTGAACCTTAATTTTCATTGAACAGTTCTCAAACATTCTTTCTGTAGAAAATGCAAGTGGACATTCATGGCGCTAAGAGGCCTATAGTGGAAAAGGGAATATCTTCAAACAAAAACTACAAAGAAGCAATCTGTGAAACTTCTTTCTTTTCTGTGCATTCAACTAACAGTTTTGAATCTTAGTTTTGATTGAGCAGTTCTGAAACACTCTCTCTGTAGAAAATACAAGTGGACATTCAGGGCGCTAAGAGGCCTATAGTGGAAAAAGGAATAAGTTGAAATAAAAACTACACAGAAGATATCTGTGAAACTTCTCTCTGTTCTGTGCATTCAACTAACAGAGTTGAACCTTAGATTGGATTGAGCAGTTCTGAAACACTCTTTCTGTAGAAAATGCAAGTGGACATACATGGCACTAAGAGGCCCATAGTAGAAAAAGGAATATCTTCAAACAAAAACTACACAGAAGCAATCTGTGAATCTTCTTTCTGTTCTGTGCATTCAACTAACAGAGTTGAACCTTACTTTTGATTGAGCAGTTCTGAAACACTCTTTCTGTATAAAATGCAAGTGGATCCTCGGAAATCTAAGAGGCGAATAGCGGAAAAAGTAATAAATTCAAATAAAAACTTCACAGAATCATTCTGTGAAACTTCTTTCTGTTCTGTGCATTCAACTAACAGAGTTTAACCTTACTTTTGATTGAGCAGTTCTGAAACACTCTTTCTGTAGAAAATGCAATTGGACATTCAGGGCGCTAAGAGGCCTATTGTGGAAAAGGAATATATTCAAATAAAAACTGCACCGAAGGAATCTGTGAAACTTCTTACTGTTCTGTGCATTCAACTGACAGAGTTGAACCTCAGTTTTGATTGAGCAGTTCTGAAACACTCTTTCTGTAGAAAATACAAGTGGACATTCAGGGTGCTAAGAGGACTATAGTGGAAAAAGTAAAAAGATCACATTAAAACTACACAGAAGCTATCTGTGAATCTTCTCTCTGTTCTGTGCATTCAACTAACGGAGTTGAACCTTACTTTTGATTGAGAAGTTCTGAAACACTCTTTCTGTAGAAAATGCAAGTGGACCTTCGGAGCGCTAAGAGGCCTATAAAGGAAAAAGTAATACCTTCAAATACAAACTAAACAGAAGCATTCTGTGAAACTTATTTCTGTTCTTTGCATTCATCTAACAGAGTTGAACCTTACATTTGATTGAGGACTTCTGAAACACCCTTTCTATAGAAAATGCAATTGGACATTCAGGGAGCTATGAGGCCTATAGTGGAAAAAGGAACATTTTAAAATAAAAACTGCACAGAAGCAATCTGCGAAACTTCTTACTGTTCTGTGCATTCAACTAACATAGTTGTACGGTAGTTTTTATTGAGCAGTTCTGAAACAGTCTTTCTGTAGAAAATGCAAGTGGACATTCAGGGCGCTGAGAGGCCTATAGTGGGAAAAGGAATATATTCAAATAAAAACTGCACCGAAGAAATCTGTGAAACTTCTTACTGTTCTGTGCATTCAACTAACAGAGTTGAACCTCAGGTTTGATTGAACAGTTCTGAAACACTCTTTCTGTAGAAAATGCAAGTGGACATTCATGGCACTAAGAAGCCTATAGTGGAAAAGGGATTATCTTCCAACAAAAACTACAAAGAAGCAATGTGTGAACCTTATTTCTGTTCTGTGCATTCAACTAACAGAGTTGAACCTTAGCTATTATTGAGCAGTTATGAAGCACTCTTTATGCAGAAAATGCAAGTGAACATTCAGGGCGCTATGAAGCCTATAGTTGAAAAAGGTATATGTTCAAATAAAAACTACAAAGTAGCTATCTGTGAAACTTCTTACAGTTCTGTGCATTCAACTAACAGAGTTAAACCTTACTTATGATTGAGCAGTTCTGAAACACCCTTTCTGTAGAAAATGCAAGTGGACATTCAGGGCGATAAGAGGCCTATGGTGGAAAAATTAATACCTTCAAATAAAAACTACACAGAAGAAATCTGGGAAACTTCTTACGGTTCTATTCTTTAAACTAACACAGTTGAACCTTAATTTTCATTGA
Organism: Nomascus leucogenys; assembly: GCF_006542625.1. Lineage (NCBI taxonomy): Eukaryota > Metazoa > Chordata > Mammalia > Primates > Hylobatidae > Nomascus > Nomascus leucogenys. The sequence goes on from NW_022097902.1 coordinate 5,582, forward strand.
ACAGTTCTGAAACACTCTTTCGTTAGAAAATGAAAGTGGACATTCATGACGCTAAGAGGCCTATAGTGGAAAAGGGAATATCTTCAAACAAAAACAACAAAGAAGAAATTTGTGAAACTTCTTAATGTTCTGTGCATTCAACTGACAGAGTTGAACCTCAGTTTTGATTGAGCAGTTCTGAAACACTCTTTCTGTAGAAAATGCATGTGGACATTCAGGGCGCTAAGAGGCATATAGTGGAAAAAGGAATAAGTTCAAATAAAAACTACACAGAAGATATCTGTGAAACTTCTCTCTGTTCTGTGCATTCAAATAACAGAGTTGAACCTTAGTTTTGATTGAGCAGTTCTGAAACACTCTTTCTGTAGAAAAGGCAAGTGGACATTCATGGCACTAGGAGGCCCATAGTAGAAAAAGGAATATCTTCAAACAAAAACTAGACAGAAGCAATCTGTGAAACTTCTTTCTGTTCTCTGCATTCAACTCACAGAGTTGAACCTAACTTTTGATTGAGCAGTTCTGAAACACTCTTTCTGTAGAAAATGCAAGTGGACATTCGGAGCGCTAAGAGGCCTATAGCGGAAAATGTAATATCTTCAAATAAAAACTACACCGAAGCATTCTGTGAAACTTCTTTCTGTTCTGTGCATTCAACTAACAGAGTTTAACCTTACTTTTGATTGAGCAGTTCTGAAACACTCTTTCTGTAGAAAATGCAATTGGAAATTCAGGGCGCTAAGAGGCCTATAGTGGAAAAGGAATATTTTCAAATAAAAACTGCACAGAAGAAATCTGTGAAACTTCTTACGGTTGTGTGCATTCAACTAACAGAGTTGAACCTCAGTTTTGATTGAGCAGTTCTGAAACTCTCTTTCTGTAGAAAATACAAGTGGACATTCAGGGCACTAAGAGGACTATAGTGGAAAAAGGAAAAAGTTCACATAAAAACTACACAGAAGCTATCTGTGAAACTTCTCTCTCTTCTGTGCATTCAACTAACGGACTTGAACCTTACTTTTGATTGAGAAGTTCTGAAACACACCTTCTGTAGAAAATACAAGTGGACCTTCGGAGCGCTAAGAGGCCTATAGCGGAAAAGGTAATACCTTCAAATACAAACTACACAGAAGCATTCTGTGAAACATCTTTCTCTTCTTTGAATTCATCTAACAGAGTTGAACCTTACTTTTGATTGAGCACTTCTGAAACACCCTTTCTATAGAAAATGCAATTGGACATTCAGGGAGCTAAGAGGCCTATAGTGGAAAAAGGAATATTTTCAAATAAAAACTGCACAGAAGCAATCTGGGAAACTTCTCACTGTTCTGTGCATTCAACTAACATAGTTGAACAGTAGATTTTATTGAGCAGTTCTGAAACATTCTTTCTGTAGAAAATGCAAGTGGACATTCAGGGCGCTGAGAGGCCTATAGTGGGAAAAGGAATATCTGCAAATAAAAACCACACAGAAGCAATCTGTGAAACTTCTTACTGTTCTCTGCATTCAACTAAAATAGTTGAACCTTACTTATTATTGAGCAGTTCCGAAATACTCTTTCTGTAGAAAATGGAAGTGAACATTCAGGGCGCTAAGAGGCCTAGAGCGGAAAAATGAATATGTTCAAATAAAAACTACACAGAAGCAATCTGTGAAACTTCTTACTGTTCTGTGCATTCAACTAACAGAGATGAACCTTAGTTTATATTGAGCAGTTATGAAACACACTTTCTGCAGAAAATGCATGTGAAATTTCAGGGCGCTAAGGGGCCTATAGTTGTAAAAGCTATATGTCCAAATAAAAACTACAAAGAAGCTATCTGTGAAATTTCTTACAGTTCTGTGCATTCAACTAACAGAGTTCAACCTTAATTTGATTGAGCAGTTCTGAAACACCCTTTCTGTAGAAAATGCAAGTGGACATTCTGGGCGCTAAGAGGCCTATGGTGGAAAAAGGAATACCTTCAAATAAAAACTACACAGAAGCAATCTGTGAAACTTCTTTCGGTTCTGTTCTTTAAACTAACTCAGTTGAACCTTAATTTTGATTGAACAGTTCTGAAACACTAATTCTGTAGAAAATGCAGGTGGACATACATGGCGCTGAGAGGCCTATAGTGGGAAAAGTAATATCTTCAAATAAAAACCACACAGAAGCAATATGTGAAACTTCTTACTGTTCTGCGCATTCAACTAACAGAGTTGAACCTTAGTTATTATTGAGCAATTCTGAAACACTCATTCTGTAGGAATTCAAGTGAACATTCAGGGCGCTAAGAGGCCTATAGCGGAAAAATGAATACGTTCAAATAAAAACTACACAGAAGCAATCTGTGAAATTTCTTACTGTTCTGAGCATTCAACTAACAGAGTTGAACCTCAGTTTATATTGAGCAGTTATGCAACACTCTTTCTGCAGAAAATGCAAGTGAACATTCAGGGCGCTAAGAGGCCTATCGTTGAAAAAGGTATATGTTCAAACAAAAACTACAAAGAAGCTATCTCTGAAACTTCTTACACTTCTGTGCATTCAACTAACAGATTTCAACCTTACTTTTGATTGAGCATTTCTGAAACACCTTTCTGTAGAAAATGCAAGTGGACATTCAGGGCGCTAAGAAGCCTAGGGTGGAAAAAGGACTACCTTCAAATACAAACTACACAGAAGCAATCTGTGAAATTCTTACGGTTCTGTTCTTTAAACTAACACAGTTGAACTTTCATTTTGATTGAACAGTTCTGAAACACTCTTTCTGTAGTAAATGCAAGCGGACATTCATGGCACTAAGAGGCCTATAGTGGAAAAGGTAATATCTTCAAACAAAAACTACAAAGAAGCAATCTGTGAAACTTCTTTCTGTTCTGTGCATTCAAATAACAGAGTTGAACCATAGTTTTGATTTAGCAGTTCTGAAACACTCTTTCTGTAGAAAACAAAATTGGACATTCAGGGCACTAAGAGGCCTATAGTGGAAAAAGGAATAAGTTCAAATAAAAACTACACAGAAGATTTCTGTGAAACTTCTCTCTGTTCTGTGCATTCAAATAACAGAGTTGAACCTTAGTTTTGATTGAGCAGTTCTGAAACAATCTTTCTGTAGCAAATGCAAGTTGACATTCATGGCGCTAAGAGGCCCATAGTAGAAAAAGTAATATCTTCAAACAAAAACTACACAGAAGCAATCTGTGAAACTTCTTTCTGTTCTGTGCATTCAACTAACAGAGTTGAATCTTACTTTTGATTGAGCAGTTCTGAAACACTCTTTCTGTAGAAAATGCAAGTGGACATTGGGAGCTCTAAGAGGCCTAAAGCGGAAAAAGTAATATCTTCAAATAAAAACTAAACAGAAGCATTCTGTGAAACTTCTTTCTGTTCTGTGCATTCAACTAACGGAGTTTAACCTTACTTTTGATTGAGCAGTTCTGAAACACTCTTTCTGTAGAAAATGCAATTGGACATTCAGGGCGCTAAGAGGCCTACAGTGGAAAAGGAATATTTTCAAATAAAAACTGCACAGAAGAAATCTGTGAAACTTCTTACTGTTCTGTGCATTCAACTAACAGTGTTGAACCTCAGTTTTGATTCAGCAGTTCTGAAACACTCTTTCTGTGGAAAATACAATTGGACATTCAGGGCGCTAAGAGGACTATAGTGGAAAAAGGAAAAGTTCACATAAAAACTACACAGAAGCTACTGTGAAACTTCTCTCTTTTCTGTGCATTCAACTAACGGAGTTGAACCTTACTTTTGATTGAGAAGTTCTGAAACACTCTTTCTGTAGAAAATGCAAGTGGACCTTCGGAGCGCTAAGAGGCCTATAGCGGAAATAGTAATACCTTCAAATACAAAGTACACAGAAGCATTCTGTGAAACTTCTTTGTGTTCTTTGCATTCATCTAACAGAGTTGAACCTTACTTTTGATTGAGCACTTCTGAAACACCCTTTCTATAGAAAATGCAATTGGACATTCAGGGAGCTAAGAGGCCTATATTGGAAAAGGAATATTTTCAAATAAAAACTGCACAGAAGAAATCTGTGAAACTTCTTACTGTTCTGTGCATTCTACTAACAGAGTTGAACCTCAGTTTTGAATGAGCAGTTCTGAAACACTCTTTCTGTAGAAAATACAAGTGGACATTCAGGGCGCTAAGTGGACTATAGTGGAAAAAGGAAAAAGTTCACATAAAAACTACACAGAAGCTGTCTATGAAACTTCTCTCTGTTCTGTGCATTCAACTAACGGAGTTGAACCTTACTTTTGATTGAGAAGTTCTGAAACACTCTTTCTGTAGAAAATGCAATTGGACATTCAGGGAGCTAAGAGGCCTATAGTGGAAAAAGGAATATTTTCCAATAAAAACTACACAGAAGCAATCTGTGAAACTTCTTTCTGTTCTGTGCATTCAACTAACATATTAGAACGGTAGTTTTTATTGAGCAGTTCTGAAACACTCTTTCTGTAGATAATGCAAGTGGACATTCAGGGCGCTGAGAGGCCTATAGTGGGAAAAGGAATAAGTTCAAATAAAAACTACACAGAAGATATCTGTGAAACTTCTCTCTGTTCTGTGCATTAAACTAACAGAGTTGAACGTTAGTTTTGATTGAGCAGTTCTGAAACACTCTTTCTGTAGAAAATGCAAGTGGACATTCATGACGCTAAGAGGCCCATAGTAGAAAAAGGAATATCTTCAAACAAAAACTATACAGAAGCAATCTGTGAAACTTCTTTCTGTTCTGTGCATTCAACTAACAGAGTTGAACCTCAGTTTTGATTCAGCAGTTCTGAAACACTCTTCCTGTGGAAAATACAATTGGACATTCAGGGCGCTAAGAGGACTATAGTGGAAAAAGGAAAAAGTTCACATAAAAACTACACAGAAGCTACCTGTGAAACTTCTCTCTTTTCTGTGCATTCAACTAACGGAGTTGAACCTTACTTTTGATTGAGAAGTTCTGAAACACTCTTTCTGTAGAAAATGCAAGTGGACCTTCGGAGCGCTAAGAGTCCTATAGCGGAAATAGTAATACCTTCAAATACAAAGTACACAGAAGCATTCTGTGAAACTTCTTTGTGTTCTTTGCATTCATCTAACAGAGATGAACCTTACTTTTGATTGAGCACTTCTGAAACACCCTTTCTATAGAAAATGCAATTGGACATTCAGCGAGCTAAGAGGCCTATATTGGAAAAAGGAATATTTCAAATAAAACTGCACAGAAGAAATCTGTGAAACTTCTTACTGTTCTGTGCATTCTACTAACAGAGTTGAACCTCAGTTTTGAATGAGCAGTTCTGAAACACTCTTTCTGTAGAAAATACAAGTGGACATTCAGGGCGCTAAGTGGACTATAGTGGAAAAAGGAAAAAGTTCACATAAAAACTACACAGAAGCTGTCTATGAAACTTCTCTCTGTTCTGTGCATTCAACTAACGGAGTTGAACCTTACTTTTGATTGAGAAGTTCTGAAACACTCTTTCTGTAGAAAATGCAATTGGACATTCAGGGAGCTAAGAGGCCTATAGTGGAAAAAGGAATATTTTCAAATAAAAACTACACAGAAGCAATCTGTGAAACTTCTTTCTGTTCTGTGCATTCAACTAACATATTAGAACGGTAGTTTTTATTGAGCAGTTCTGAAACACTCTTTCTGTAGATAATGCAAGTGGACATTCAGGCGCTGAGAGGCCTATAGTGGGAAAAGGAATAAGTTCAAATAAAAACTACACAGAAGATATCTGTGAAACTTCTCTCTGTTCTGTGCATTCAACTAACAGAGTTGAACGTTAGTTTTGATTGAGCAGTTCTGAAACACTCTTTCTGTAGAAAATGCAAGTGGACATTCATGACGCTAAGAGGCCCATAGTAGAAAAAGGAATATCTTCAAACAAAAACTACACAGAATCAATCTGTGAAACTTCTTTCTGTTCTGTGCATTCAACTAACAGAGTTGAACTTTTCTTTTGATTGAGCAGTTCTGAACACTCTTTCTGTAGAAAATGCAAGGGAACTTCGGAGCGCTATGAGGCTATAGCGGAAAAAATAATATCCTCAAATAAAAACTACACAGAAGCATTCTGTGAAACTTCTTTCTGTTCTGTGCATTCAACTAACAGAGTTGAACCTCAGTTTTGATTGAGCAGTTCTGAAACACTCTTTCTGTATAAAATACAAGTGGGCATTCAGGGCGCTAAGAGGACTATAGTGGAAAAAGGAAAAAGTTCACATAAAAGCTACACAGAAGCTATCTGTGAAACTTCTCTGTTCTGTGCATTCAACTAACGGAGTTGAACCTTACTTTTGATTGAGAAGTTCTGAAACACTCTTTCTGTAGAAAATGCAAGTGGACCTTCGGAGCGCTAAGAGGCCTATAGCGGAAAAAGAATACTTTCAAATACAAACTACACAGAAGCATTCTGTGAAACTTCTTTCTGTTCTTTCCATTCATCTAACAGAGTTGAACCTTACTTTTGATTGAGCACTTCTGAAACACCCTTTCTATAGAAAATGCAATTGGACATTCAGGGAGCTAAGAGGCCTATAGTGGAAAAAGGAATATTTTCAATAAAAACTGCACAGAAACAATCTGCGAAACTTCTTACTGTTCTGTGCATTCAACTAACAGAGTTGAACCTTAGTTTATATTGAGCAGTTATGAAACACTCTTTCTGCAGAAAATGCAAGTGAACATTCAAAGCGCTAAGAGGCCTATAGTTGAAAAAGGTATATGTTCAAATAAAAACTACAAAGAAGGTATCTGTGAAACTTCTTACAGTTCTGTGCATTCAACTGACAGAGTTCAAACTTACTTTTCATTGAGCAGTTCTGAATCACCCTTTATGTAGAAAATGCAAGTGGACATTCAGGGCGCTTAGTCGCCTATGGTGGAAAAAGGAATACCTTCCAATAAAAACTACACAGAAGCAATCTGTGAAACTTCTTATGGTTCTGTTCTTTAAACTAACACAGTTGAACCTTAATTTTGATCGAACAGTTCTTAAACACTCTTTCTGTAGAAAATGCAAGTGGACATTCATGGCGCTAAGAGGCCCATTGAAGAAAAAGGAATATCTTCAAACAAAAACTACACAGAAGCAATCTGTGAAACTTCTTTCTGTTCTATGCATTCAACTAACAGCGTTGAACCTTACTTTTGATTGAGCAGTTCTGAAACACTCTTTCTGTACAAAACGCAAGTGGACCTTCAGAGCGCTAAGAGGCCAACAGCAGAGAAAGTAATATCTTCAAATAAAAACTACACAGAAGCATTCTGTGAAACTTCTTTCTGTTCTGTGCATTCAACTAACAGAGTTTAACCTTACGTTTGATTGAGCAGTTCTGAAACACTCTTTCTGTAGAAATGCAATTGGACATTCGCGGCGCTAAGAGGCCTATAGTGAAAAAGGAATATTTTCAAATAAAAACTGCACAGAAAAAATCTGTGAAACTTCTTACTGTTCTGTGCATTCAACTAACAGAGTTGAACCCTCAGTTTTGTTTGAGCAGTTCTGGATGCACTCTTTATGTAGAAAATACAAGTGGACATTCAGGGCGCTAAGTGGACTATTGAGGAAAAAGGTAAAAGTTCACATAAAAACTACACAGAAGCTATCTGTGAAACTTCTCTCTGTTCTGTGCATTCAACTAACGGAGTTGAACCTTACTTTTGATTGAGAAGTTCTGAAACACTCTTTCTGTAGAAAATGCAAGTGGACCTTCGGAGCGCTAAGAGGCCTGTTGCAGAAAAAGTAATACCTTCAAATACAAACTACACAGAATCATACTGTGAAACTTCTTTCTGTTCTTTGCATTCATCTAACAGAGTTGAACCTTACTTTTGATTGAGCACTTCTGAAACACCCTTTCTATAGAAAATGCAATTGGACATTCAGGGAGCTAAGAGCCTATAGTGGAAAAAGGAATATTTTCAAATAAAAACTGCACAGAAGAATCTGCGAAACTCTTACTGTTCTGGCATTCAACTAACCTAGTTGAACGGTAGTTTTCATTGAGCAGTTCTGAAACACTCTTTCTGTAGAAAATGCAAGTGGACATTCAGGGCGCTGAGAGGCCTATAGTGGGAAAAGGAACATCTTCAAATAAAAACCACACAGAAGCAATCTGTGAAACTTCTTACTGTTCTGTCCATTCAACTAACAGAGTTGAACCTTAGTTATTATTGAGCAGTTCTGAAACACTCTTTCTGTAGAAAATGCAAGTGAACAATCAGGGCGCTAAGAGGCCTATAGCGGAAAAATGAACATGTTCAAATAAAAACTACACAGATGCAATCTGTGAAACTTCTTACTGTTCTGTGCATTCAACTAACAGAGTTGAACCTTAGTTATTATTGAGCAGTTCTGAAACACTCTTTCTGTAGAAAATACAAGTGG
>NW_022097903.1:0-40118 GCF_006542625.1 Nomascus leucogenys
CTTGGATCTATGTGACTCTATGTAGTAAGCCCAAGAACTTATTGAATGATTGAAGTTAGAATATAAATGCCCTAGAAAAAGACAAATGAACAGTAAAATATCATAAATATAGTCGATGATTAAGATATACAGAAAGAATAGCAAAGAAGACAATAAATATATGTGGGAAAATACTTCAAAACAGACTGAAAATTAGCTCTTCATTGGTGACACAATCAGGGGAAATGGATTTGTAGCATAACATAGAAGCAGTACATTTAATTCCCTGGTAAACTACCTTATTGAAATATTTAATGAATAAGATTAATTGAAAGAAAATTGTGCAGAAAGTGGAAGAGTTAAGATTTGAATTCAGTTCAACCTCACATTTAAAGCCCCTGACTATATCCAGGGACATCACAGGATAACATTTTATAAGAGAGTTGAGGTATCTTTGTAATTCGGAGACCTTTGAAAAATAAAGTCATCTTTCTGAGGTCTTACTTTTATGTAAAAAATGAATGTAGAGAATTTGGCTTATATTAATTGTAATTACAGATGTAGTTATAAGATGAAACTGTATTTAAACCATCCTATTAGCGCCAAAGCAGTCCAGATTGAACACATCATTGCCAATATCTAAGGCAGTTCCGCTACAATCAGTTTTGAAAAAAAGGAGATCACTCAATGTTTCCTGTTCAAGAGCTTCCAATCACTCCTTATTACCTGTAGAATGAACGCTGAAGTCCAAGTACATTGATATGGTAATCTAGTCCTTTCACAACCTTGCCTCTTCCGTTCCCTCAATAAATACTTCCTAAATTCCTCCTATGTGTCAGACACTAGTCTCATTAGGGAAACAGCAGCGACTGAAAAAAAAAAAGGCCCAAATCCATGTCTTCCAGGAAATTACTTTCAAATCACCCTCCTTCCTCCAGAGATTGCCGGCTCCTAGAGTACAATACTAAATCTAATGCTTCTTTGTGTCTATCTACAGCTTCTAATATGGTTCTCCACACAGAGTGGACCTTCAGTAGTTTATTTTTTTAATGAATGAATTACATCAATTTTATAAAAGTATAGAATCTTGGAGCTGGAAAGAGTCTCACTGCCCTTGTTCCACATGTCATTGTACAAGGGCTCTATTATAAAACACCTTTGGGTAATACAGGATAAGATTTCTCTTTTATTGGAGATTTGTAATGCACATTAACATATCAAAGATCCTTAGGATTTCTACCATCAAGAAATTCCTAGAATTTCATAAATTCATTGTATCTCAGACCTATTTTAAGGGCTAATGCCTATTAATATCCTTAAATTCCTTGGCACATATTTTATTAAATATTGATATAAATGTTTTTTATTTAATTCTACGACAAATATTTCCCATTAAGAAGTCAATAGAGTTTTAAATGTAACACCTTGTCAAACTCCTTGGTAAATCTGAAATTTGTGTAAGAGTAGTAATATGTTATTTAATGACTTTATAAATGAGAGGTGGACTACATATCATTCCTTTTCTGCTTATATTATGAATAGTCTACTTAAGACCATGCAAAGAAGTAGTCATGGGGTCTTAGCCCCAACTTATTTCATTTGTTCTTTGGTTCAACAGTTTGATCAACTTCTGGACTATTCTCCTTTATATAGGAAGAACTCAGTCCTCTCTTTATGGAACTGTGTTATGTGGGATTTCATCACCTCCGCAATGTAACCTTTAACTTATGATGGATCAAGTGCTTGTAAAGCAAAGCAGATTTAACATGTCTCAGGTTACAAATGCAGAACTATAAATGTGAAACAGCCGAGTATGTAGGCACTTTATGTCATAATTAGGAATGGAGAGCAAAGCCTTTATAAACCTATTCTCAATTATCTACAATTCCTTCAAAGCAGCTATCTGGATCCAGGCTTGGTAAAGCATTTTTCTAGCCAAATGATTGTCAATATACACCTGCACTGTTAAAAGATGGCGTCCCTAAATAGCCCATTTTCTTCTCCCTCTCCATTTGGTACACCAGATGTTTGGGTTTTTTATTTGTTGAAGAGTGCATCGAGTTCCCATATGTCCTTTTAGAAAAAATCATAGCTTTTAAAAATAAAGCTGTCTTCCTAAATGGCAGTGGGCCATAGATAAAGACCAACATGTGTTGTAACTCAGAATGTCCGTTGCTGTGGTTACATTTTTATGATTTAGTTGTAAAATACTTAATAGATATTGTTCTTGATGATTTTTCTTTTAACTTTAAATGACAGGTGGGTTATTTCTGTTCTCTTAATTTTGTAAAAAAAAAAAAAAAGTGGGTGTGGTGTATGTGTGGAAATTGAAAAACTTGACTTCGGTCAATGAACTGGTCACTGAGAAAGCTGAGATTTGAACACCAAAATCTGTGGTCTCCTACACCCACTTGACCCCACTTTAAGTGAAATCTCAACTCACTATACAAGTTTCAACTCACTATAATTCCCATTTCCTATCCTCATCCATCTATTACATCTGCATGTACAATTATGTTAAGCATGCTTATGTCACTCAGTGAACTTATTTCTCTTTTGTCAACTGAAGAATTTCTTGTATGAGATTTTTTTTGTTCCTGTTTCAACAAGTCCCCTCTTCAAAAATTGCAGTTCCTTCCTCCAGGAGTAACATGGATGTTTAGGAAGTGAAGTTTATTCCATTTCCATATAGTTCCGTCAAGAGGAAAAAAAGAGAAAAAACAAACAAATGCATAAATATTTCTTATTATGGAAAGCCTAAATGAGAAACATCTACTTATAAGTCAAGGAATAAAACCTGCACATACCGACAGAGAAATTACGATCTCTAGAGTGTAACTATTATGAGTTCATGTATGCCCATGCTAAACACCAAAGCTGAAGTTAACTATTAATAGCTTTGTCATCACGGGACTGCTGTTACTATTACACATATAAGCAATTCAACTCCCAACTCTTTTGTTACTCTGACCCCAGGACCTCAAATGCTACCCATAGAAAAACAGCCTGGTGAATGGCAGGAGAGACACCATCTTGAAGTGAAACTACCACGACGACCGATGTTTGACTCCTGCATACAAAGGTGTTCCCACAGCATTGACAACTCCTTCTAAGGATGCTTCCAATCCCCAGTAGTCATCAGTTTTGCAAGAAAGTCTGAGGCATGACCAACTGCTCATATTTTACCAAAATAGCTTGCTATATTAAGGATATTTTCTGGAGGGTGGGTGTGGGGATCCACGGTCTCATGGCTACCTGTGACATCAGTTCTGTTCATAAGTTCCTATTAAATGTCTCTTTTTGAGAAACTGTAGTTGCCAGCCTCTTTCTTTGGCCTCTCATCTCCCTTGGCCTTTGGGGTAGGTGTTCCTATACCTGCTCACTGCAGAACGCTACCTTTAAGGGCTCAGTATCACTGCCATTGGTACCACGTAAATTTAAATCTAACAGGAAGAACATGTCTCTATTTCATCTACACTTCCATGATATTTCATCCTTATCTCAGCTAGAGCTTTTATCTAAAGTTGGAACTATTAACTCATAGCTCTCCTCTCATGCAATTATGCAATTAATTTCCTAGGAACACAGTCCAAATAGCGAAACACATCCTTTGACTCTTCTCAAAAATAGTAACATTGTGCTTTTTATATAGTTGTAGTTTAATAGTTGTTAGAAAACAAGTGGGTCTACTTTTAACATCTTACCATTTTTTTTAAATTAATATTTTGATGCACTAGCTAATGCAATTAGAAAAGGGGAAGAAAAATGGGAAGGTAGAGGCAAAATTAATATCATTATTATTACTATTATTGTTATTATTCAGATAATTTTATCTACTTAGAACACCCAAGAGAGGCATCTGAAAAGCTTTTAAAAAAATAAACAGAAAATCTAACAAGGTTAATAAAAAGTTTATTTCAAAACTCAATAGTCTTCCTATAAAAAATCAACAGTTGGAAATAAAAAGATTCCATTTATTATGGCCACAAAAATATAAATTACCTTGACATAAATTTAACAAAATATGTGATTTTTATACGAAGAAACTGTAATTTTACTGAAAATTTCAAATTTTAAAAGTGTGAATAAATAAAACAACACAACTATCTCATCTTAGGAAGTAAGACTAGATTATAATACACATGATTCTCCCTAATCTACATTTATAATTAAAAAGTTATTAGAAATAAGAAATGATTATTTTGATGCTACTTTAGCTAGCTTTCTTTTTTCTTTTTTCTTTTTTTTTTTTGAGACAGGGTCTCACTCTGTCACCCAGGCTGGAGTGCAGTGGCGTGATTTTGGCTCACCGCAACCTCTGCCTCCTGGGTTCGAGCGATTCTTCTGCCTCAGCCTCCCAAGTAGCTGGGATTACAGGCATTCACCATGACCACCCAGCTAATTTTTGTATTTTTATTAGAGATGGGGTTTCACCGTGCTGGCCAGTCTGGTCTCAAACTCCTGACTTCAAATGATCCACCCACATTGGCCTCCCAAAGTGCTGGGATTATAGGTGTGAGCCAACATGCCCAGCATACTTTGGCTATTTCTGAGACAAATATTAAAAATAAATGAACAGGCCGGGCACAGTGACTCAAGCCTGTAATCCTAGCACTTTGGGAAGTCAAGGTGGGTGGATCTCTAGGTCAGGAGATCGAGACCATCCTGGCTAACACGGTGAAACCTCGTCTCTACTAAATATACAAAAAATTAGCCGGGCATGATGGTGGGCGCCTGTAGTCCCAGATACTTGGGAGGCTGAGGCAGGAGAATGGCATGAACCCAGGGGGCAGAGCTTGCAGTGAGCGGAGATCCCGCCATTGCACTCCAGCCTGGGGGACAGAGCGAGACTCCGTCTCAAAAAAAAAATAAAAATAAAAAAATAAATGAACATAGAAAATCTTCAGGGACATTCTGAGAGAAAAATCTATAATGATGGTCATTGTCAATCTGGTAGAAGAAAATGTATATTTCTTAATGATTTTAATATTTTAATCTTGATGTGGTTGGGTGAGGACCTCCTAGAAAGAGATCACGCCTTTGTTATTGAACTCCAGGGAGTAGGAAAGGATCCTTAACCATTTAGAAAGTTTCCTCTTTTCTTTTATCCTTTATTTCAATTATAACAGATTGTCTTCAAAGGTATATTCACTATCCTTGACAGTGTGCACTACAGAATGCAGCGAGCTCATTCATCTACTGTTGGAGATATACAGGCTTAGTAGGTGACACAGAGGGTTGTAGTGTAGGGTTGCCTAGCTTAGTGGTGATAACAACAATTTATGTTGTCCTAGCCTTTATAATTCACTGAACATTTTCATTAAAACAACCTTTTTATTAATAAGGGATATATTAAATAATTGTCTCTTCTTGTACTCGAATGAACAAATGTTTATTCTCTAATAGTCACATCCTTCCACTCCCTAGTCTTCTATCAGTGTGAGTGTACATGGTGTGTATGTGCATTATATTTTTCTGTAATCATATTCATGCTACTAATTCACTGATTTTTGTCATCGTAAATCCTACCACGTACTCTAAACTTTATAAAAAGATAGATTTTTTTCCCCTGCCTTTGAAGTTTTTACTGTGACATTGTTCAGCTATAATTATGTCATGTTACAGTATACCGTATCATCTTGTGCTATATGATACCAATCTGGGACTTGGCTGATTAGTTGAATTATTTCCCTTGTTCAATTAGTTTGAAATTTTCTAATCCAAGATTAGTTAATTAATCTTTTCAGACTTTCATTCTAATCACAACTCTACTCTAGGAATCAAGATATCATACAATCATAAGCAGGCCTGTAAAACATGCACAATGTGAAATGTATACAGTTAAATCCTCACCCATAAATGGATTTTTAGCAAGCCCAAGTTTTGCAAGGTTGTTTATGAATTTTGACACTCTCAATTAATATAATCAAGAGCATTTCCAATCATTAAATTTACTTTGTTATAAAATAGGAGGATGTGCCTTCGTTCCTGGGTTCATTTTTTAAAATTCCTTGTTTACTATTTTTATAATTACTACTGGCTTTTTAAAGAATTGCAGTTCATGATGACTAGAAAAGCTAAACTATAAACCAGCTGAAAAAAAGGAACAAGAACTTTGAATTTATTTAGGTAATTCAAACAATGTCATGCATTAATTTGATTCCATTTTAAGTCATCTTTTCATCATAAGAAAATCTGTTCACTATACTTTGTGCATTTCTAAGGACAGATTTAAGCTTCATGAACAATTAGTATGTGGTGTTCCTAATTACCTCAAATTTCATTTAGCTATTCATTGAAATGTGTTCTTAAATATTATGTTTTTGCTCATATTTTACTCTCCTACAGTTTACAATGCCTCCATAAAAATTCCCCTGAATTAGGCTGAACACAGAATAGAAACCCCTTTCTTCCCGTTTCATTATTTATAAAGCTTGCCATTAGTTGCATTAGTTGTGATTGCTTTCTGTGTCCCAGTGTAAAAGTACCTGTACCATTTCACACCATGTGCAGAGTGGGCATCTCACTAATTGCCCCCCTGAAGTTCTGATACGATGCATGGGGCTTTTCTTATTTATTTCTCATTTTTTAGCACCTTCTATGAGTAAGCACTGTGTGCATTACATATTTTGTTATTACAATTCTCCCAACAGTACCATGACTTTAGGAGCATTTATCCCATTTTACTGATGAAGAAACTGAGGACTGGAGAAGTGTACCTGTTTCCGCAAGGTCACTTAGATGATACACGGTAGGAGCCAGAATCTGAACCCAAGCCTATCTCATGCTAAAATCCACATTTGTCCTGTCCAGTCCACTAATTGCAAGAATTGCAATCCAATGAATTGCATTTCCAAATGCACGGCATACGAGGAGTTGTCTAGCTTTCAGGATGAAATATTTAGACTTCTTGCAGACCCACAGCTCTCATGAGTACAAAACAAATCTACTCTGACCCTTCTTACCACTACAAGTGAAGACCTAAAGTGGTGGCTCAACAATAACAAAAACCTTTGTCTCCATGTAACTGCAGTCAGATGAGCTGTGCTCTGACCTCCTCCGTTCATTTAAGATTCTAGGACCTTCTCTGAACGGAGGGGCTGAAGTTTCTTCAAGGTTGCTGTCATTTGGAATTCTAGGTCGTACCATGCTGCATGCTTGTGCAACTTCACAGCTGCCTTCTAGCCAGCACCTCTGGCGTACTGTATATTAATAGAATATTGATATAGCAAAAATACTGTTTGGGATTTATCATTTGGTAAATCCTCCACTGTCTGCAGTTTTACAGAGCCATTTAATTAGCAATTTTACGACCTTCTCTCCTCTCACTAAATTAATTAATAATTAAGTTCAAATATAGGCATCTTTAATGTCATAATTATATTTCAGTTTTATGGTCACTGGAGTTTAGCTCATTAGGATAGGCACTCATAAACCATAACCCTGCTTAGTGGCTGAAGCACGTGTACGTCACTGGGCTGATTCCAGTTGATATTTTAATTTCTCTATTTCTTTAGTAACATCTGCCATTTTGTAGAGAGAAATTTCAGTCTTTGTCCTCTGTGAGCGTAAAATAACAATCAGAGTAACAACATCAACAAATGCAATACAAAACATGCATCATGTGATTCTCAGAGTCTCATTGACTTTTATGATGTCTCCCTGGAATATTTTTGTAACATTAGCCCTCACTATGCTTTCTGATTGGATAAATTCTCCCACCTTTACACTTGGCATTAAGCACAAAGTAACCATGTCAAAGACTGGTGAACGATGTAGTCTCATTGACTTTATGATTTACTAAGTCAGTAATGGCATTTCACACAATATGGTAAGCTGTACATTACTTTAGATGGAGTGGATTTATTTCAGTCATTATCACTGATTAAACCAGCTTAGTTGAAGAGGCAAAACAAAACTTGCCTTTGAAATTGTTCTTATTTAATTTTGTTCGCCTTCACATAACCCAGGACAGTGCTAATTATTCCTTGATGGAGCTCATATTTCTAATGTAATTCATATGTAAATTCTAATTTAATTCATATGGGAATGTTTGTGTTACTTGTCTCCTCTCAGGCAAGAACACAAACACAGAATTAAAGCTGTTTGGAAATAAAAACTTTATGTTCCCTGTTTTGACCTGGCTTTGATTTGCTTCGCTTTGTTGTTCCTATAACAAAGCTTAATCACTTTTGAAAGTTAAGATTCTAAACTATAGTTTAGGGAATAAAAACTATCTTTACACCTTTAAACAATTTGCAGATATTTTGAAGGTGCAAATCGCATTTTCACATGCTAGCAAAAGTTGTATCATTTAAGCCTTTACTCAGGTTTTCTCTGGTAGAAAATATTGTTCAGAATCTTGAGAACTCTAAGATCACAGTTTTCATAAACTCTATTAAGGAAAAATATACTATTTTTTCTGCTATATTGCTGACAACAGGCTGTCATGAAGATGAAGTAAGATGGAACAGATCTCTGATTAAAGATGGTCTTTTAAAAACAGTTGCGGGTTGTTATGAGCAAATACGGTATTGTAACTGACATCTTTGAAGATTCATGATCTAAGCCATATTATGTTTTTTAAAAATGCATCAGGCTAAACCAGTTATGTATGCCAAAAATATTACATTGGTACAAGGTCAAGACCAGGTGGAAAAAACTGTAGGGTGTTCTACCTAAAATTCACAGTAAACTACTAGTGTAGGGTAAGGGAAAGAGAAGATGCACAGGTAACAGGCACTTCTTAAGAGACTAAGAAACTAAAAATAGCAAAGGATTGGGAATGATGGTGAGGTTGAGTTCAGAGCTGCTGAGAAGTTCACAGTCACTTTGCCTGTCATCTAGGGCTGCTCCAAAACCAGAGAGACTCACAGAGGACCTTTGCAGTTTGCCAATCTGGCTTTTGTTCTGCTAGATGTGTGTGGGTGTGTGGGTGTGTGAGTGTGTGGGTGGGTGTGGGTGTGTTTGTGTGTGTGTACGCTTGTCTCACTCTCAGTGATATTGAATTATGGCTTATGCCTGAGAAATATTTCTATCTTGTATTTCACACCAAATTTTCAAACTTAAGGGTAATTCACCAATACTATCAAGGAAAAGCAAATAAATATCTAAGATGAAGAACCCAAGATGAAAAAGAAAAGTTAAATCACAACTAGATCTGTTCTCTGCCTTAATCATGTCACCCTGGACTCCTTTTTAAGGCGAAAAAAGTTGATTTGTTTTTCTTTGTTACCTCTTATCACTCATCCATTAGATATTGCTTTGTAAAATATAAGCTCAAGGAAGCTGTGATGTCTCAGCTAAGTATGAATTACAAACTGTAGAATGGCCATAGACAAATACTATAATGACTTGTTTGCATTTTAGTAACTGATCAGATTTGCACTGCAGTCAGAAAGGACATTTCCAGTCATAGCATCCTCACATGGCTGACTTTGTAATATCTAGGACATAATTACACTGGCATTAAATATGCACACACACATACACACACATCATGCCAACATTAGAGCTGTCCGAAACTATTTTCAATAATTGATTTGCCGTTTAATTGAACAGCATGACTGACTAACATAGCTCATTACTTTACTCATTAGTTAATTATCGAAGAAAGTAGGACAAGTCAATAAAATGGAAGGCTGTAAATTCCAATACTAATTAGCACCATTTCCTTAGAGACATATTTAAGGGCAGATTGGCTACCTGAATGTCCTAGGACCTTGTAGATGAAGGAGAAGGATAGATGCATCATAAATCTAGATTACAGGAAAGGAAGAGGAGTAGACAGTAAGTAGACATATAGATGTACTTAGCCACTGCTCCCTCCACTGTTTGAACTGAAACACATAACTGGGTAGGAAACAACCATTAGGAGAAAGGAAGATCGTTCATTTAGTATCCTTTGAAAACAACGTGCAAAACAAACTTGCCTTACTTCTTCTTTTAAAATCTTGTTTGCCACTGTGGTTTCCCCATCCAGTTTCTGGACATTATTACAGTAAATGGCATTTATTTGTAGATTTTTATAAGTGGATTCCATCTTCAATATAATTCTATGAGAGGAAGAAGTGCTTTTCCAAGCTAGCAAATGGTTCTTTTGACTTACAAGGAAAAGACACCATAGCCATTTATGCTTTTTCAATCCACATTAACTCATATGACCAAGAGTTATAACTATGTATTCATCAACCAGTAGCACACACACATTTAGAATTTTATCTAACTTTCTCATTACATAGAAGTGGATTCAAACCACCCCCACTTTGTGTCAGTGTTAGTCATATGCCTTTGGAAAAATCTTCCATCTATTGTAAATCAATATTTTCTTAGCTGTGTAGTGGGGACAATATCACCTATATTTCACAGCTGTTGAGAAGCTAGAAAAAACTAATACTCGGTTTGTTCTTGATTAATGTCTGCCACAGTGCCTAGCACAGTTCTTACTCCTTCCTAGAAAAAATATCTAGCCATCCTATCTGAGGCTATCAAATGGCTGAGAACAATTGCAACACAGTCACAATAGAGTACTCTTTGCAAAGCAAGAGATTCTGGCCATGTGTATTAGTTCTCTCATGCTGCTATGAAGAAATATCCGAGGTTGGGTAATGTATAAAGGAAAGAGGTGTAATTCATTCACAGTTCCACAGGGCTGGGGAGGCCTCAGGAAACATAATCACGGCAGAAAGGGAAGCAAATACATCCTTCTTCACATGGCAGCAGGAGACAGAAGGGCTGAACAAAGGGGAAAATCCCCTTATAAAACCATCAGATATCATGAGAATTCACTCACTATCATGAGAGCAGCATGGGGGTAACTGCCCCCAAGATCCAATTACTTCCCACTGGGTCCCTCCCATGACATGCGGGGATTATGGGAACTACAATTCAAAATGAGATTTGGGTGGGGACACAACCAAAGCGTATCACCATGGGAATATTTTTAAATGATTGCAGCTTATAAGGCTGGTTATGATTGCTTTGGAAGTGTAATGATGACAAGCTATGAAGCTATGAACTGTGCCCAAAGTAAGCCCGGTCAGTGAGGAAGGGCTATCCTCTGCCTGGCCACTGTGGAGACATTCACATTTCAGTAAGAGATGGCCAATTAATCTTGCATTAACCTTAATCACTTTTGCCTTCAGTCTCCCAAAAGTTGCTTATTTTGTTTGTGTTGTGGTGGGACCAGACCTAATAGGGTGCTCACTTTCACACTGATTTTATGCTTACTTAATGCAGCTATAAAAGAAGAAATTTCAGCATTTGTATAGTCTGTGAAATTCTCCCCAAATATGAACAAATGCACATTCACAGAGTAGATGCAGCTATTATTAACCTTTTCTAAAAAATAAATAACTGACTTGGGTGGAGATACTCAAAGGTATATAGTTAAACGTTAAACTATGATTGAACTTTTCCTTTCTCAATTTTCATCATTCTTTTCATAATCATGGGTTATAGTCATATTATATTATATCTAGAAGGACATCTAAGATTGTCGTGTCCAACTCTCTTGGTTCAGAAAAGGAAATGCAACCTCTGAGAGTTGATGGAAGTATTGCAGACTTTAAGGCTAGATGTTTTCAGAGCTTGGCCTGGATCCTGGATCTCTTTATCCTATGTTCCAATGCCTCTTTCCCGTCCGCATCCTCTTCCTCTAGGGATTCACTTTAATTTCAATCTATTATTTTTTCTTGTTTTCTGTACGCCGCTCCTTCTCTTTCATAGCTCTATAGAAGGCTTGGACTCAGTTTTTCAAGGCAGTGCTCAATCTAAGAGTGGGCAGGAGAAAAGTCTTTGTCTCTTAAGTAAAAAGCTGCAGGTTTTTAGAACTTGTCTCTGTGGATTTATAACAGCTTACTTCAGGTTGAATATTGGTGTTCATGAATCAGGCCTTCCAGTTTGTACAAGGATGTATAAAGGGTGAGAAAAGTTGAAGGACAGCGTGTCAGATTTTCCTCTATTTGTAAACCTATACATACGTTCTCTTCTTTACTCCTGTGCTAGGTTCCTAGCCTTATATCCATGTCCTTTGTCCCTCTAGCTTCTTGCACTCTTAAAATGTCAAATTCCTCACATTCACAAATGCCCCACGTGCTTTTGTTTCTCCAGTGCCTGCATTCATTCCAGTCCCTCCATCTGAAACGTACTTTCCTTCTGTCTCCGCCGGCCAAAACCCCATTCAGACGGATGAGGCAAACCAGGCACACCACCTCAACAAGGAAGTCCTTCGGCGCTCTCTAGAAAAAAATCAGTGAATCAGTTCTTGATCTCATAAAGCATTTTGTTGATATTGAAGTCCACATTCCAGATTACTTCAGTTGGCCTTCTTCCCTGCCAGATCTCATGAACCCCGTAGGCATCTTATTCTTTAAGTAGGTAATCTAGCACAGAACCTGGTACAGAATTTGATGATTGATGACAAATATTACTTGAATGAACGATTGAATAAATGAATAAAAGATGAGTGAAATGGAGTTGAGCGGGTATTTTAAAAATTTTTGCTTTTTCGAAACTGTAGTAGTTACACTCCTATACTAAGGTAGCTATGGATTTTATCATTTTTAGAGACATTTTCTTGAAGATTACATCTAAATATATGGAAATACAATTTTTTAGTATGTACTATAAAATATCTTGATTACAATTTTCTAAGATTTTTATTAAAAACAAATTAAAGCAATGACTTTTTAAATCCATTTGTAATAAACTCAAATTTAAATATAAAGGGAAATCACATCTTATTTTTCTTTGACATATTATAGTGATGTTTGGCATTATTCTCAAAACCACAAGCAATGCTTTCTTTTTTCAAACATGTTTTAGAAGTACAGTACTAAGCCATGCTCTTCTAAGGATTATGCAAGGAGTTTTATCAGCCTTTTTGAGAATCAGGCCTCAGTTACTAATAAATGAGGCTGAGATTTAAAGGGGAGAATGTGGTGGGATAGTTTAATGAAAGCTCTGGTTAAAATGGTTAAAAAAAACCCAAAAAACAAAACTCTAATGATTTTAGTAAAAGCATTTAAAAATAATTACACACTCTTGTATGCACATTTAGAAATTATGTTTCAGAAGAAAATGATTAAATGACCCATATCAAATATAATCAACCTGGGAGAAGCTAAAGGGAACTACATTTTTACTTTTAAATGCTCCTTTTGATGCATAAATGCAACCGCAAGGTATCTTAGTATTTGGAAAACAACCACCAAGTGAAGAAGCAAGAAATTTCAAAATTGAAGTTCTTGGCTCATGTGAACTGGCACTGTAAATGTGACAAAGTTATCTATATTCATTGGAAATCTCTTTATATGGAAAAACTACGTAATGACACATTACACAGGGAACTAGAAACACAAATGATTAATGAAATAAATGCTGACTGAAATATAAATCTAAAATTAAAGGCTTTTTATTAAAATTATTTTCAAAGCTACATAAAGCAACTGATTTAAAAGTGAAAAATATATTATCCAATTGATGTCATGATATAATTGTTTGCTATTTACTTCCATTCAATTAACTAAATTTAAGTGTTTTAACAGATAAGTTATGGATTTAATAGGACAAATACTTTACCCCAAATAAGATCATTTATAATAGAGTGACATTTAAAACATTTAAAAGCATAAAGAGGGTCCATTAGTTGACTATGCAGATAATTGCTTTACCTGATTTTTTATTTATTTTTTATTATTATTATTTTTTATGAGTTGGAGCTTCACTCTTGTCTGCCAGGCTGGAGTGCAATGGTGTGATCTCAGCTCACTGCAACCTCCACTTCCCAGGTTCAATCAATTCTCTTGCCTCAGCCTCCTGAGTAGCTGGGATTACAGGTGCTCACCACCATGCCCACTTAATTTTTGTGTTTTTTTTTTTTTTTTTTTTTTTTGAGATGGAGTCTCACTCTGTCACCCGGGCTAGAGTGCAATGGCGCAATCTCGGCTCACTGCAACTTCTGCTTTCTTGGTTCAAGCGATTCTCCTGCCTCAGCCTCCTGAGTAGCTGGAATTACAGGTGCACACCACCACGCCTGGCTAATTTTTTGTATTTTATTAGAGACAGCGGTTTCACCATGTTGGCCAGGCTGGTGTCAAACTCCTGACCTCATGATTTGCCTGCCTCAGCCTCCCAAAGTGCTGAGATTACAGGCGTGAGCCACCAAACCCGGCCCTGAAAATATTTCTGTAGTAGAAAAATTGGAAATTCATGATAAAGATAAATGCGAGGTCTACACAGAATTTTTGTAAATAATTGCCTAACATTTTCAAACAACTTGTGTTAATTGTTCAGCTTTCCTACATATATAAATTTGACTTTGTGAATTTTAAACTTACTTAAGAAAATAAAAATTGTTTTCATAATGTGTCTTTTACTGCAAATTCTATAAAAATGTGCAATATTTTTTTGAAAAATATAAAAGACTCCTTAATGAGCATAATTTTATTTGGAACATATTTTCAGAACTTCTCATGCAATAAAATATGTTTATTAGGTCTAAATGCTTCTTTTCTTCCATATTTTTCACTAAATTCTTTGTCATCTGAACAAACTTTTGCTCTTTCATTTGATTATCATACCTCACATTTTCCAAGCAGAGGTGAGGTCATAGGTATGATAACATTTCACATTGATTTTTTAAAATTTCTTATTGTGAGAAAGTATATATAACATAAAATTTCCCATTTTAACCATTTCAAGTGTATAATTCAGGGTCATTAATTATACATTGTTGTGCAATCATCGCCATTATCCATTTCCAGAACTTTTTCATTAAAACTCTCTGCTTATTAGACAATAACTTGCCTTTATTTTTTTCCTCCTAGCCCCTGGGAACCTCAAATCTATTTTCAGTCTCTATGAATTTGCTTATTCCAGATATTTTATTTAAGTGGAATCATACAATATTTGTTCTTTTGTGTCTGGTTTATTTCACCTAGCATAATGTTTTCAAGATTCTTTTTTTCTTTGTTTGTTTCTTTTATAACTTTCATTCTATGTCCAGAATGGTATATTGTAGGTTACCTTCCAGGGTTTTTACAGTCTTAGATTTTACACGTAAGTCTTTAATCCATCTTCAGTCGATTTTTGTATATGGTGTAAAGAAGGGGTCCAGTTTCAACAGATTCATCTGTATTGTAGCATGGATCAGAATTTCATTCCTTTTTTTTTTTTCTCTTTGAGACGGAGTCTCGCTTGTCGCCTAGGCTGGAGTGTAGTGGCGCGATCTCGGCTCACTGAAAGCTCTGCCTCCCGGGTTCACACCATTCTCCTGCCTCAGCCTCCCGAGTAGCTGGGGCTACAGGCGCCCGCCACCACGCCCGGCTAATTTTTTGTATTTTCAGTAGAGACGGGGTTTCACCGTGTTAGTCAAGATGGTCTCTATCTCCTGACCTCGTGATCTGCCCCTCTCGGCCTCCCAAAGTGCTGAGTGCCACCGCACCCGGCCCAGAATTTCATGCCTTTCTAAGGCTGAATTATATCCCATTGTACGAATATACCACATTTTGTTTAACCATTCACCTGTTGATGGACAGTTGAGTTGTTTCTACATTTTGGCTATTGTGAATAGTGCTGCAATGAACGTGGAGTACAAGTATCTGTTTGATCTTTGCTTTTATGATTTTGAGTATATTACAAATTTCCATGTAATACTCGGATGTTTAGCATTTGAAGGAACTGTCAAACTGTTTTCCACAGTGGCTGGACCATTTTCCATTCCTAAGAGCAATGTAAGAGGGTTCTAACTTCCCTGCATCCTCCCTAACACTTGCTATTTTCTTATTTTTGTTTTGTTTTTTATTTTAATTATCCTAGTCTGTGAAATGGTATCACATTGTGGTTTTGATAGGCATTTATCTAATAACGAATGAAGTTGAGCATCTTTTCATGTGCTCACTGGTTATTTGTATGTATTCCTTGAAGAAATGTCTATTCAAGTTATTTGCTCATGTTTTAACCAGGTACTTTGTTTGTTGAGGAATTGTTGGAGTCCTTTATAGATTCTGCATATTAAACTCTCAGATATAGATTTGAATATCCATGCGGATATAGATTCGCAAATATTTTCTACCATTCTGTAGGTTGTCTTTTCACTTTCTTGATAATGTCCTCTGATAACAAAATAACTTATCAATTCATTTAATACTCTAATTTTGCAGATTAATGTCTAATATAATTACCTTCTTAAGGAATTCTTCATTTCAGTTCAATTGAATAGGTTGTTATGAAATATGTTTGTACCAGGAGGTGAGAACACAAATATATTTAGAAAGGGCATAGTCCCTGCCTCAAGGAATCTTAGCATGTTGTAGACTCATCAACAGATAATTTGTTTGACATTAGCAATAATAAGTAAAGCAGTTTCTATAGGGCAGCTGATGTTTGCAGAAAATAACCTAAATCCATAATTATCATATATAGGCACCAATTTCACCAAAAAAACATATGTGGGAAGTTTAAATAATTAAATACCATCTCTGCCATGTAATAGCTCTTTAAACTGTGTCAAGTTCACCAACACTTGAGGTACTCTAATTTCCTCACCTGTAAAATTGGGGTATTGATTCTTGTTCTTCTGTGATTGTTGCAAAAGATCAAATGAGGTAAAAGATGGGAAAACATTTTCGGATTTAAAGCTACTATGCAAATGTAAAGCCTATTATTATTATGTATTCTTGTGCACCAATTACTTGGCATCATAATAGTTGGTAATAATCACTAAGGGTTATCATTAGAAATACAGACCCGTCTGCAAGCTTATATGCCATCTTTGTGTTTGTGTACATAGTACACCTGTACAGTTGGGAACATTAGTATGTGCATTTATTTTATTTTCCAAACTATGCAATTCTTTTCTGGTAAATGCTATTAAACTGCTGGCTTTCATCCTCCACAGCCTTTTTCACCAGTGCAGTATTCAGGCATTTCCACTGCAGCTGGCGTAAAAGATGCAGGCTGGAATTGTTCTGGTCGAATCTGAGTGGTCCTCTTTTAGAAACTGGGCCCTCCGGCCTCAGCAGCCTTTAATCAGCTGTAACTGGAGTGAAGCTGTCAGCTCCTGCTTGTTTCCTGTCAGCTTTAGTACCATTTAGAGCATCCCTGATAAATGTACAGTACAAATTTAACAGTCGACCTGTGAAAAAGAAAAACCAAACATCTCTAACACACTGGAAGAGACTTTCTTTAGCCATATCACGAAAAATCCATGGGCTAGAAGCTCCAGTGTTGACAAAATAGAAACTGATGACATGTAAATAGATGCATTGGAGAATACAGTCATCTTGAAATATCTAAGGCCTTTAGAAAATATCTAAATAAATAGGGAAAAGGAAAGAGAAGAAAAGAAAAAGGCTTGGTTGGGATGGGCAAAGGTGCTGAAAAGATGAAATGCCCAGGGAAGGTTCTTCTTTTGATTTTTTTCCTTGAGTTAGAAGAAGAAGAAAATCCCTGTGCATGTTCTCCAGCTACTTCAAAAGGTGGAAAGTGTGTGGTTTAAGTACAGACAATCATGACGATAATTTGCTAGTATTGAACTGCACTTGAGTTACCACTTCATTACTCACTGCCAATGTGAAACCAAGAGACGTTGAGTATGCAAAATGGTGACATTAAATTTCATCTTACTCATTTATAAAATGAAGATGAGAATAAGACTGACCTCACAGAGTTCTTGTAAAGATGAAGTAAAGTGATACATGAACTTCATAAATGGTATAACATTCTACAAAATTCAGCTAAGTTAATGTTATACCAAACAATTTGCCAGTGTCCTGAAGGGCTAACAACAAATCTACTAAAAAGAAATAATTCGTTTTTCTAAGTACACTAATACTAAACATGGGCTTACATTGAGTTGTTTATATAGAATACTCCATTCACACTTATATAGTCAAATTCAATGAGACATGTTTCTGCTAACACAATTACACTCAGTCTATGCTCTATGACCAGTTTGTTGCTTCTTCAAATGAAAAGAAGAGTTATTGTTCAATTCCCACTTATGCGTGAGAACATGCCCTGTTTGGTTTTCTGTTGCTGTGTTAGTTTTCTGAGGATGAAGCTTCCAGCTTCATCCACATCCCTGCAAAAAACATGATCTCATTCCTTTTTATGGATGCATAGTATTCCGTGTTGTATGTGTACCACATTTTCTTTACCCAGTCTATCATTGATGGGCATTTGGGTTGGTTCCACATCTTTGCTGCACACGGGGGCCAGGGGCATTGGGGACAAGGGGAGGGAGAGCATTAGGACAAATAGTTAATGCATGCCAGGCTTAAAACCTAGATGTCAGGTTGATAGGTGCAGCAAACCACCATGGCACACATATACATATGTAACAACCCTACACATTCTTCACTTGTATCCCGGAACTTAAAGTAAAAAATAAATAAGAAAATAAATAAATAACAACAACAACAACAACAAAGAATAGACATATTTAAATCTTTAAAGCAACTTTTCACAAAGTATATTCCATGGAACACCATTGGGTGAAATAAAAGTTTTCATGGTCAAATATATAAATTTAATAAATGCAACACATTCTCTCCCTAATGAAAATTTACAACACATTTTAGCATGTCAAAGGCCCCAATAATTCCAGCAGTAAAAAACCAGTTTAACATGTTGGAGTTATTCCCAGTTTGATTTTTGTATTTTAAAATCCCTGGTAACTGGTCCAGAACTTGCAGTTTGTAGAGTAGAAGTGGTTGAGTCAAATAGGTCTCCATTATAATTCTGGCTTGTTCACGTATTAGTTCTGTGACTTTAGTAGGTTGCTAAATTGTTCTGTTTCTACTTCCTCATATTTAAATATAGATAATAGCTGTTTCAATGGCCATCTCTTAATAAGCTAGTACATGTAATACAATTAGCACAAGTGCTTAATGTATGTCAAATATCACTATTATTGTTGTTATTCTGTATTTTATTCACCAAATAATTTGAGTTGTAGGCTGCTGACTCGCTTCTTTTTTTAATAGGATATATATTTTTGGGGGGGAAGGGGCATGACACACCCTCTTCCTTAATTCATGTATTAAAAAAAGGAAAATCTGGGTCCATAATAATATGTCTAATGATAATCATGAGAAGATAGCAATGAAAGTGGCTGGTCAAATATTCAACCTTAAACTTCATGAGTAGACTTATCAGTTATAAAGAGAATATATCAATACATGCTCTCTACTGATTCATATTAATTTCCTTATTGATTTATTCAAAATATGTATTTAAAACTCATGTGCTAGACTCTGTACAACACAGCTGATACCTAGCAGTTAAAAGGAACAGAAAAAAGACAAATAGGTACCTACCCTCATATGTCTAATAGTCTATTAAATAGCCTATTAAATACAAATATGATCCTTCTTGAAATGCTGTACATGCATCTCAGGTCCTTAGAAAATCCAACTCTTAAATATTGAATGTAAAGGAAATACTGGAAATGAATAGAAAGATCATAAAGAAGAAACAAAATATAATGAGAAAATAATTCAACCTGCACGTGAGTCGGATGATCTGGGCATGAATAATCATTTCCATTCGCAAGCTAAGTGATTGAAACTAGAGACTTAAATATTTGAAGAATCCATTTCTTCAAATGTAATCTTATAGAAATTAAATTATCAAAACATTCATTTAACATGTAACAGATATTGACTATTTAACAGACTTTGAATATTTCCATTGTGTCAGGTACTGTGCAAGGCACTGACGATAGAGAAATGAAGAGAGCAAATGCAGGTTTAAATGCAGATAATTCCGTGCTTCCTTGTCTATCTCCTCTACTTTTCTGTAAGGTCTTTAAACCTCTAATTATATTAATGCATATAACACATAGAGGTTGACACAAATTACAGGTGTTTTGCTGAAGAGGATATAATCAAATCTCATGATAGAATCAAGAAAGATTTCACAGACATGGTGCAATTTAACCTTAATATTTGGGGATGAATATAAATTCTCAAAATACACAAGACAGTGGGAAGAGTGTTTAAAAAGGCGAGTTCTGGGATGTTGCAGGAAAAGATACTGAAGCCAAAGAAAAGACTCTAAGTAGCTGTATTAATCTCCAGACCAGCAATTGCAAATATGTTTCATTTTGAGAGTCAGTTTGTATTGATCTCAATGGAAATATTTTTATGTATATTAATTTAATGGTTTTCTGCTCCCTACTTACTTGAGGTCAACCTTTTCTTTATTCTGTTAGAGAACTGAGCATGCTTGTATGAAAACTAACATTTTATAGTGCAACTTTTTTAAAGAAGTATCAATGTTCAGCTTTTTTTTTCACTTCCAAAATAAAACTTGAGAATAAAAAAGGAGTTTTGGTCATGATAGTCGAAAGAGGAATTAAGGAGATTATTACCTTTTACTCTTTGCACCAGCTACTAGAGAAAAGTATAGTTGATCCTTAAACAATGTGAGGATTAGGGGCACTGACCCACGTGCAGTCAAAAATTTAATATAACTTTTGACTCCCTAAAACTTTGACCACTGATAGCTTACTGCTGACTGGAAGCATTTCCAATAACATAAAGTCTATTAACACATATTTTGTATGTTATTTATACATGTATATTACATGCTCTATTCTTACAATAAAGAAAGCTAGAGAAAAGCTGTTACAAAGAAAATCATAAAGAAGAGAGAATATATTTACTATTCATTAAGTGGAAATGGATCATCATATAGGTATTCATCCTCATCATCTTCATATTGAGTAGGCTGAGAAGGATGAGGAGGGGTTGGTCTCAGAGGTGGCAGAGTTGGAAAAAAAGTTTGTGTGTAAGTGCACCCACACAGTTCAAACCTGTGTTGTTCAAGGGCCAACTTGGAGGAGACTGGGATCACAGAGAAAAGAGATCTTGAGCTTGAGAGAGTATTTGGGAAGCTTTGGAGATCCAGAATATAAAGAGAGCAAGCCATCAATTCTATGGCCAACAAATAATGAATCTTTAAGGTCACCCTTCACCACTTGATTATACTTATATTGTCTAGGTTTAGAAACCACATCATTACTTATAACTGTCTGTATATCTTTTGCCGAAGTTCCAGCAGACATATTTTCTCATGTTACAGGACGTTCTAGGATCCTCTAAACTTCCTATGCAAATATTGTTGGTCCAGGGCATCTCTAAGTTTCCCTACCCACTTCTTCCCTACCCACTTCCACCACCTCCTCCTCCACTCCCAAAAGAAAAAAAAATTAAAAAGGCAGAGCTTTAACAGGGTTACATAGGGTGTGAAACAGAAAGGTCAAGCAACAAAATTTGAATAGCAGAAGAGAAGGGTGGAACCCATTAGTGTTACACGAATGATGAGCTGGGAATAATACAGGGACCTGCATATAAGCTTAAAGAATAAAACACCTGTGTTCATTTAGTAATGTCTGCAGTGAATTCAGGAAGAAGGGTGTTGACATATATGTTCATGTCTGCAAATGCTGCTGTGGCTGACAAGAGTTTCTGAAATCCCAATTGGCAGCCTTTTATGCCCAGTTAGAATCTAGGGATTACATTTTAGTCATCTGTAGGACTAAACAAATGGAAGACCATGAAGGACAGAGCCCATTGAATGCTATACCTTTGCTTTCCATTACAGGGCAAGTTGTCTTTGTGATGATTGCACAGGGAGGCAAGTGAGGACAGATTCTTCCTCTTATTTTATGCCTGAGGAATTGAAGGCTGAGAGTACTTCAGTGTTCCAAAACAATAGTCAGGAACAGCAGAGAGAGAACTCAGACTTGCAAACTCATACCAAATTTGTTAGAACATGGGATAACATAAAATTTTAAAAAACAATTTCCTTTTAATTTTGGCAGCATCGAAATGGCTTAAGGATTCTTTTTATAGTCATTACATTAAACATTTGAATTTTGGTATTATTTTCTACCTGTGAAAATATCCCATCATAATTTTTTTTCCATTGAAACATCAAGCTTAGTTAAAAAAAATTAGGCTTTTGCTTTTCTGTTTTTTTGCTTGTAAGAAAGATCATTTTATAAGTATTTCTATGCTTTTATGTATTTTAAATGTCAACATTTTGAAAGAGTTTTTGCAAATTTAACTTTTAAGTTAAAATTTTAAGAGACATGGCAAGCAACATTGGTACCTTGGTGCTGAAACAAAAGGAAATTGTGATACTTTCCTAAACATGTTTAAAACTTCCTGTTTCCCATTGTGAATGGTGGGTTAGAGCTTTGAAAACATAATAAGACATTGTTTTATTCAAAGGGAGTTATTTGTACATAATAAATTTGTGAGAATTTAGAAGAATGTAACTTTGAATGACAATCCACCAATAACACAGTGACGTATTAGACATATAAAGATAAGTGTGGGGCACAACATTTATTTGGGAGATAAGAAAAATACCCTGTGTAGTCCTCCCTATATTATCTTGTTATTTTGAATTTAAAATATATCTGTTTAAGTGAGATAATCCCTGATGATTCTACATAGAGAACTTTTTTTATTCTCAATGTCTCAATATAGGACAATGCCCAAATTGCTATTAAAGAGAAACCCAATTGTTGTTTTTTTTTAACCTATGGATTAGTACCTGGCCAAGTGAGCACCATTTCCACAGAAATATAGATGGCATCACCACTTATAGCCACAATAGCCACAACTATCCACCGAGAATCTTTCTCACGGGGAATGGGTTCTGGAGGGAGAAGGGGTGAATAGGATTATCTTTTCTTTTTAAGTAATTTTTCATTGAAATAAAACATATGTGCAGAAAAGTGTATAAATCTTAGTTGTACAGCTGAGTGAATTTGAATAAAGTGACCAAGTTCGTAGTACCGGATTAAGTTGTTTTCTCTAAATTCCAAGCCCACCTCTTTCTCTGCTCTGCTTTGCGATGATGGGACAAGGACTCTGCAATCTACATTTCTTCTTTGCCAGTTGATTCTGCTAAGCCTGCAATAAGGTTCCAAAGGAACATGAGAAGGCTGGTGGGAGAATAAAGGATGTGCTTTTTTCTATTTGCCCCTGGTTCTTATTATTGTCACCTAAACAATGGCCTCTCAGCTTGACAACAATGGTTGGTTTCCTCTCTAAGTTTTGCCATATTACCAGAACGATGCTCCCTCAGAGATATCAAGAAATATCTCCACACATCCTTCAAAAAAAAAAATCTTTACAGGTCAATGGGAAGGACAAATAAATCCACATGCTCTCAACTTAACTAAAAAATCTAGAATACTACATATTTCACATTACTGGCAAGTTCAAAAAGTAAACCCCAATTTTAATCAGAAGTGTGATATGAGATCCTGCTATATCCCTGCATGGAGAGTATGGGAAGAAGGAGTAAGCAGGGACCCAGAAGTCATTACAGAAGAAACATGCTGGGGAAAAGAGCCTTAGGTTGTTCAGAAGCCCGCCCTTCAAAAAAAGAAAAAAGAAAGTCCACTCTAAGTGTTATAATACTGAGAAAGTATCCTACTGAAATCAGAGCCCTGATTTGCAGGCACAGCAGTTAAAAGTGCACAGAGCTTGAGGTGGTAGAACAGAAAGGCAACCCAGAAAGGCACTGGGCTCTGAAGAAAAGAGGGTAAAAGGAAATAAAGAGTAAAGAATGAGTAGTGAAGGGGAATATAACAATAAGAAGAAATTTAGAAACTGTAAGTTATAAGAGACCCCAAAAATGATAAAAGGAAACATACCCCATCCTCCATAACATTATTGTGAAAGACAACCACCAAAGACATTTCATTCTGCTACTCTGACAGGTGATGATGCTCTTGAAATAGGAATTGTGAACACGCCAACCTCTGCACTAAATGTATAGACTTAAAGCTATTTTAAGATTATAAAACAAAGGCAGAAAACCAGGCTCATGTATTTTAGTGGATGAAAATTCCTGGGGGAAAAACTCTGCAAAAAATACAAAGCAAAAACCCAATAGACATAACCGTGTTGCAGAAGAAACCATATCACAGCATTCTAAACTATATCAGATATTCTCAACAAGAATTTGGAGATATAAAAATAAAAATAAAATTTTTAATATATATATACACAAAAAGAAGAAATGAGGCCAGGTGTGCTGGCTCATGCCTGTAATCCTGGCACTTTGGGAAGCCAAGGAGGGTGGATTCATGAGGATAAGAATAGACAACTCGATTGGGTGGTTCCAAGATGGCCAAGAGATGGAGACCATCCTGGCCAACATGGTGAAACCCCATCTCTACTAAAAATACAAAAATTAGCTGGGCGTTGTGATGCACACCTGTGGTCCCAGCTACTCAGGAGTCTGAGGCAGAAGAATCACTTGAACCTGGGAGGCGGAGGTTGCAGTGAGCGGAGATTGCACCACTGCACTCTAGCCTAGCGACAGAGCAAGACTCAGTCTCAAAAAAAAAAAAAGAAAGAAATGAAACAGGATAATATTTTACTTAACAAATAAAACAAAAAGATAAAATTATGTCAAAAATTATATGGTTCCCAGGAGAGAATACATGAAATAAAAATTTAATAAGAAGCACTAATCAAAGAAGAAAAATAACTGGGTGAATGTGAATGAGATAATAAAAACTAAAAAGCCTCAAAGAAAAATTAGTTGAACTAGACACCAGGCAAAGAAGATCTAAAGAAAGATAATTATCATCTCTGAAGAAAGGCAACAAAGTAAAGGGACAAAAACCAATATTTAAAATAATAAATTTACAAAGTCAACGAAGGCTCTATTTTGAAAACTTTCTTGTCAAGTTTACTAGTTCAAAAGCTTCATCCAATCAAGAGATGACTGGGAAATTTTTGATATACCTACTTCTAGGCGTTTAAGCTAAATTCGACCTTCGATGATACAAAAATACATATGAACAAAGCTGATTATTGCAGCATTGCTTATAACTGTAATATGCTGTAAACATATAAATTTTTATAAATTGAAGTTTGGATGAGTAAACTACAATACATGCACAAAATGGATTACTATGCTACTATGTTACCTATACTGGATTACTAAAAGAAGAAGGAGGAGGAGGAAAGAAATTTGGTTTCCATGAATAAATAATTTCTAAAATGTATGGGAAAGTTAAAAAAGCAAAGTGCAAATGAGTAAACATAGTATATTGATAGTATGTGTTTTGTGTAAAAAAGCAAGGAAAATAGACTAACCAAATTTATCTCAAGGAGTGGGTGGGAATCGGGTAAAAGTGTTGAGGATAAGAATACACAACTCGATTGGGCGGTTCCAAGATGGCCGAATAGGAACAGCTCCAGTCTACAGCTCCCAGCGTGAGCGACGCAGAAGACGGGTGATTTCTGCATTTCCAACTGAGGTACTGGGTTCATCTCACTGGGGCTTGTCATACAGTGGGTGCAGGACAGTGGGTGCATCCCACCGAGCATGAGCCAAAGCAGGGCAGGGCATCGCCTCACCTGGGAAGGGCAAGGGGTCAGGGAATTGCCTTTCCTAGCCAAGGGAAGGGGTGACAGATGGCAACTGGAAAATCGGGTCACTCTCACCCTAATACTGCGCTTTTCCGATGGTCTTAGCAAACGGCACACCAGGAGATTATATCCCGTGACTGGCTCTGAGGGTCCCACACCCACGGAGCCTCGCTCATTGCTAGCACAGCAGTCTGAGATCAAACTGCAAGGCAGCAGGGAGGCTGGGGGAGAGGCGCCCGCCATTGCTGAGGCTTGAGTAGGTAAACAAAGCTGCTGGGAAGCTCAAACTGAGTGGAGCCCACCGCAGCTCAAGAAGTCCTGCCTGCCTCTGTAGACTCCACCTCTGGGGGCAGGGCATAGCCGAACAAAAGGCAGCAGAAACCTCTGCAGACTTAAATGTCCATGTCTGACAGCTTTGAAGAGAGTACTGGTTCTCCCAGCACAGAGTTTGAGATCTGAGAACAGACAGACTGCCTCCTCAAGTGGGCCCCTGACCCCCGAGTAGCCTAACTGGGAGGCACCCCCAAGTAGGGGCAGAATGACACCTCACACGGCCGGGTACCCCTCTTAAACGAAGCTTCCAGAGGAACGATCAGGCAGCAACATTTTCTGTTCAGCAATATTCACTGTTCTGCAGCCTCCGCTGCTGATACCCAGGCAAACAGGGTCTGGAGTGGCCCTCCAGCAAACTCCAACAGACCTGCAGCTGAGGGTCTTGACTGTTAGAAGGAAAACTAACAAACAGAAAGGACATCCACATCAAAACCCCATCTGTGTGTCACCATCATCAAAGACCAAACGTAGGTAAAACCACAAAGATGGGGAAAAAACAGAGCAGAAAAGCTGAAAATTCTAAAATTCAGAGCGCCTCGCCCCCTCCAAAGGAACGCAGCTCCTCTCCAGTAACGGAACAAAGCTGGACGGACAATGACTTTGATGAGTTGAGAGAAGAAGGCTTCAGATGATCAAACTTCTCCGAGCTAAAGGAGGAAGTTTGAACCCGTCGCAAACTAGCTAAAAACCTTGAGAAAAGATTAGACAAATGGCTAACTAGAATAACCAGTGTAGAGAAGTCCTTAAAGGACCTGATGGAGCTGAAAACCACGGCGTGAGAACTACATTACGAATGTACAAGCTTCAGTAGCTGATTTGATCAACTGGAAGAAAGGGTATCAGTGATTGAAGATCAAATTAATGAAATGAAGCAAGAAGAGAAGTTTAGAGAAAAAAGAGTAAAAAGAAATGAACAAAGCCTCCAAGAAATATGGGACTTTGTGAAAAGGCCAAATCTACATATGATTGGTGTACCTGAAAGTGACGGGGAGAATGGAACCAAGTTGGAAAACACTCTGCAGGATATTATCCAGAACTTCCCCAACCTAGCAGGGCAGGCCAACATTCAAATTCAGGAAATACAGAGAACACCACAAAGATACTCCTCAAGAAGAGCAACTCCAAGACACTTAATAGTCAGATTCACCAAAGTTGAAATTAAGGAAAAAATGTTAAAGGTAGCCACAGAGAAAGGTCGGGTTACC
This sequence comes from Nomascus leucogenys, assembly GCF_006542625.1. Classification (NCBI taxonomy): domain Eukaryota; kingdom Metazoa; phylum Chordata; class Mammalia; order Primates; family Hylobatidae; genus Nomascus; species Nomascus leucogenys. Next base: position 26,933 of record NW_022097903.1, read on the forward strand.
CACAAAGGGAAGCCCATCAGACTAACAGAGGATATCTCAGCAGAAAATCTACAAGCCAGAAGAGAGTTGGGGACAACATTCAACATTCTTAAAGAAAAGAATTTTCAACCCAGAATTTCATATCCAGCCAAACTAAGCTTCATTAGTGAAGGAGAAATAAAATCCTTTACAGACAAGCAAATGCTGAGAGATTTTGTCACCACCAGGCCTGCCCTACAACAGCTCCTGGAGGAAGCACTAAACATGGAAAGGAACAACAGGTATCAGCCACTGCAAAAACATGCCAAATTGTAAAGACCATCAATGTTAGGAAGAAACTACACCAACTAACGAGCAAAATAACCAGCTAACATCATAATGAGAGGATCAAATTCACATATAACAATATTAACCTTAAATGTAAGTGGGCTAAATGCTCCAATTAAAAGACACAGACTGGCAAATTGGATAAAGAGTCAAGACCCATCAGTGTGCTGTATTCAGGAGACCCATCTCACATGCAGAGACACACATAGGCTCAAAATAAAGGGATGGAGGAAGACCTACCAAGCAAATAGAAAACAAAAAAAGGCAGGAGTTGCAATCCTAGTCTATGATAAAGCAGACTTTAAACCAACAAAGATCAAAAGAGACAAAGAAGGCCATTACATAATGGTAAAGGGATCAATTCAATGAGAAGAGCTAACTATCCTAAATATATATATGCACCCAATACAGGAGCACCCAGATTCATAAAGCAAGCCCTTAGAGACCTACAAAGAGACTTAGACTCCCCGACAATAATAATGGGAGACTTTAACAGCCCACTGTCAACATTAGACAGATCAACGAGACAGAAAGTTAAAAAGGACATCCAGGAATTGAACTCAGCTCTGGACCAAGTGGACCTAATAGACATCTACAGAACTCTCCACCCCAAATCAACAGAATATACATTCTTCTCAGCACCACATTGCACTTATTCCAAAATTGACCACATAGTTGGAAGTAAAGCACTTCTCAGCAAATGTAAAAGAACAGAAATTATAACAAACTGTCTCTCAGACCACAGTGCAATCAAATTAGAACTCAGGATTAAGAAACTCACTCAAAACCACTCAACTACGTGAAAACAGAACAACCTGCTCCTGAATGACTATTGGGTACATAATGAAATGAAGGAAGAAATAAAGATGTTCTCTGAAATCAATCAGAAAAAAGACACAACATACCAGAATCTCTGGGACACATTTATAGCAGTGTGTACAGGGAAATTTATAGCACTAAATGCCCACAAGAGAAAGCAGGAAAGATCTAAAATTGACACTCTAATATCACAATTAAAAGAACTAGAGAAGCAAGAGCAAACACATTCAAAAGCTAGCAGAAGGCAAGAAATAACTAAGATCAGAGCAGAACTGAAAGAGAGAGAGACACAAAAAACCTTCAAAAAGTCAATGAATCCAGGAGCTGGTTTTTTGAAAAGATCAGCAAAACTGATAGACAGCTAGCAAGACTAGTAAAGAAGAAAAGAGAAAAGAATCAAATAGATGAAATAAAAAATGATGAAGGGGCTATCACCACCGATCCCACAGAAATACAAACTACCATCAGAGAATACTATAAACACCTCTATGCAAATAAACTAGAAAATCTAGAAGAAATGGATAAATTCTTGGACACATACACCCTCCCAAGCCTAAACCAGGAAGTTGAAACCCTGAATAGACCAATAACAGGCTCTGAAATTGAGGCAATAATTAATAGCCAACCAACCAAAAAAAGTCCAGGACCAGACAGATTCACAGCCAAATTCTACCAGAGGTACAAGGAGGAGCTGCTACCATTCCTTCTGAAACTATTCCAATCAATAAAAAAAGAGGGAATCCTCCTTAACTGATTTTATGAGGGCAGCATCACCCTGATACCAAAGCCTGGCAGAGACACAACAAAAAAAGAGAATTTTAGACCAATGTCTCTGATGAACATCGATGCAAAAATCCTCAATAAAATACTGGCAAGCCGAATCCAGCAGCACATCAAAAAGCTTATCCACCATGATTAAGTGGGCTTCATCCCTGGGATGCAAGGCTGGTTCAATATGCTTAAATCAATAAACGTAATCCAGGATATAAACAGAACCAAAGACAAAAACCACATGATTATCTCAATAGATACAGAAAAGGCCTTTGACAAAATTCAACAGCCCTTCATGCTAAAAAGTCTCAATAAATTAGGTATTGATGGGACATATCTCAAAATAATAAGAGCTATTTATGACAAACCCACAGCCAATATCATACTGAAAGGGCAAAAACTGGAAGCATTCCCTTTGAAAACCGGCACAAGACAAGGATGCCCTCTCTCACCACTCCTATTCAACATAGTGTTGGAAGTTCTGGCCGGGGCAATCAGGCAAGAGAAAGAAGTAAAGGGTATTCAATTAGGAAAAGAGGAAGTCAAATTGTCCCTGTTCGCAGATGACATGATCGTATATTTAGAAAACCCCATCATCTCAGCCCAAAATCTCCTTAAGCTGATAAGCAACTTCAGCAAAGTCACAGGATACAAAATCAATGTCCAAAAATCACAATTATTCTTATCCACCAATAACAGACAAATAGAGAGCCAAATCATGAGTGAACTCCCATTCATAATTGCTTCAAAGAGAATAAAATACCTAGGAATCCAATTTACAAGGGATGTGAAGGACCTCTTCAAGGAGAACCACAAACCACTGCTCCATGAAATAAAAGAGGACACAAACAAATGGAAGAACATTCCATGCTCATGGGTAGGAAGAATCAATATAGTGAAAATGGCCACACTGCCTGAGGTAATTTATAGATTCAATGCCATTCCCCTCCAGCTACCAATGACTTTCTTCACAGAATTGGAAAAAACTACTTTAAAGTTCATATGGAAGCAAAAAAGAGCCCGCATTGCCAAGATAATCCTAACCCAAAAGAACAAAGCTGGAGACATCATGCTACCTGACTTCAAACTACACTACAAGGCTACAGTAACCAAAACAGCATGGTACTGGTACAAAAACAGAGATACAAACCAATGGAACAGAACAGAGGCCTCAGAAATAACACTGCACATCTACAGCCATCTGATCTTTGACAAACCTGACAAAAACAAGAAATGGGGAGAGGATTCCTTATTTAATAAATGGTGCTGGGAAAACTGGCTAGCCATATGTAGAAAGCTGAAACTGGATCCCTTATACCTTATACAAAAATTAATTCAAGATGGATTAAAGACTGAAATGTTAGACCTAAAACCATAAAAACTCTAGAAAAAAACCTAGGCAATACCATTCAGGACATACGCATGGGCAAGGACTTCACGTTTAAAACACCACAAGCAATGGTAACAGAAGCCAAAATTGACAAATGGGATCTAATTAAACTAAAGAGCTTCTGCACAGCAAAAGAAATTACCATCAGAGTGAACAGGCAACCTACAGAATGGGAGAAAATTTTTGCAATCTACTCATCTGACAAAGGGTTAATATCCAGAATCTACAAAGAACTCAAACAAATTTACAAGAAAAAAAAACAAACAATTCCATCAAAAACTGGGCAATGGAGATGAACAGACACTTCTCAAGAGAAGACATTTATGCAGCCAACAGACACATGAAAAAATGCTCATCATCACTGGCCATCAGATAAATGCAAATCAAAACCACAATGAGATATCATCTCACACCAGTTAGAATGGCGATCATTAAAAAGTCAGGAAACAATAGGTGCTGGAGAGGATGTGGAGAAATAGGAACACTTTTACACTGTTGGTGGGACTGTAAACTAGTTCAACCATTGTGGAAGACAGTGTGGTGATTCCTCAAGGATCTAGAACTAGAAATACCATTTGACCCAGCCATTCCATTACTGGGTATATACCCAAAGGATTATAAATCATGCTGCTATAAAGATACATGCACAGGTATGTTTACTGTGGCACTATTCACAATAGCGAAGACTTGGAACCAACCCAAATGTCCAGCAATGATAGACTGGATTAAGAAAATGTGGTACATATACACTATGGGATACTATGCAGCAATAAAAAATGATGAGTTCATGTCCTTTGTAGGGACATGGATGAAGCTGGAAACCATCACTCTCAGCAAACTATCACAAGGACAAAAAACCAAACACTGCATATTCTTACTCATAGGTGGGAATTGAACAATGAGAACACTTGGACACAGGAAGGGGAACATCATACACTGGGGCCTGTCATGCAGTCAGGGGAGTGGGGAGGGATAGCATTAGGAGATATACCTAATGTAAATGACGAGTTAATGGGTGCAGCACACCAACATGGCACATGTATACATATGTAACAAACTTGCACGTTGTGCACATGTACCCTAGAACTTAAAGTATAATTAAAAAAAAAAGAAGAATAGACAACTCTATCAGTATAGTTTTTACTTTGGGAGCCATTTTATATTTTATATTTTCAAAGAAATAAAATCAGATCAATAAGAATGGAGGAAAATCCTAACATGAAATACAAACATAAGCAAATAAATGTATTTTTAATGGATAGCATACCACACTGAACAGGAAGAGTAAAAAAGTCTAACTAGCTTTTGAGTACTGTATTTTGATTATATATTTTAGAATCAAAGAACAGTAAATATCTGTTGAACTCAATGAATAGGTTTGTCTTTGCATTGGTATGGGTTAACAATTGTGCAGCTACTTTCAATGGATTCTAGGATTGAGCAATTGGATACATATAATGGTGTGGAATTAGAGGTATCAGTATGAACTCATAATTTTTCATCTCTTGAGAAAGAGAGAGAGAGAGAGCTCTATTGGTAAATAGGCAGCATTGTGCAAAGAACAAATCTAACAAAATCTTCACTTTGAGTTTTTCGGGATTTGCTCTGGTGTCTCCTTAGCTTCTTAACCTGGAATGCTGTTCTTCTCTGTGTCTCTTTCTCTCAGGGATCATAGCCCTTCAAATCTTTTAAGTTTATGTGCCTCTGGACTAAATCTATCTGGGTCCGTACCCTATCTCTATCACTTACTATGTGGCCTTGGGCAAATGTTTTATTCTTCCTAAGAATGTCTTGTTTTCTTATTCATGAAACGGGGACAGTAATAATGACTATCTCATAAGATTATTGTGATGCATAACTGTAGTAATGCACATAACATCAAATGTAAATTATTTGTGTAGCTCTTAAAGTATAATTAGTAGAATGTACCTGAGATTATTGTGGCTATCATTGCTCTGTCTTTGAGATATATCGACCTCAATCCAAATAAGGATATATATTGAGGTCAACATGTGTCAAAGACAGAGCAATGACAGCTGCAATAGGATCTTGAGAGAGATGCATCCATAAGGGCACAAAAGAGATATATATTCTTATGATGCCCATTTATGAAAAATTCGTGTGGTTTTGCTTTGCACTGAATGCTATTATACTTTTGAAATCACCCATTGAGTAACCAAGTTTAAAATTGTGTTTTTGCATAGCACTGATTTCAAGAACTAGAGAACTACAGACATTTTATATCATATTATCGTCATGGCTCTTTTAAAGGTCATTCATAAACTAAACTTAGGAAAACACTTTAGGGAAAAAGGAATATTGAAAAATGTGTTCTAGAGAACTCTGTCCCAAGCCTGCTATTGATAGGGACAGGCGGCAGAGAAATTCTAGACAGAAAACTGTGGGGTCCCTGGCGAGAGCCACACCCTCAGGTCTGCAACCAAAGCCCAAAGTGAGAATTTTACATCCCAGGTTTCCTGCTTAAATGTTGCCTTTTCCAAAACCACCTGGCCTGCCTTGTCCCCAATCCTGTACCAATAAAAACCCCAGGCTCCACTGGCAGAGAGCAGAAAAGGGGAGAAGAGAAAAGGCAGCTGAACATCAGACAGAAGTAGCTTTACTTCAGAGGGACAGCTTGAAGGTGGTACTTCTAGGGAAGAATACCTTCCCATTCCATCCCTTTTCTAGCTCCCCTTCCCACTGAATGCCACTTCCATCGGCAATAAAATCCTTCACATTTACTATCCTTAAATTTGTTCATGTGACCTGATTTTTCCTGGATGCTGGACAAGAGCATAGGATACAGAAAGCTGTCATACTGACCCACTGCCCTCGTGAAATGACAGAAGGTCCACTGAGCTGTTAAACACTTAATCCATCCATGGATGGCAAAGTCAAGAGTGCTGCCTGTATCCCATGCCCTCTGGGGCTATGGGGGTTGCAGGTACACCCCCATAGACACTGCCAAGGGGCCCGCACAGAGTTTTGCTCATTTTGGTGCCCAAAAGTGCTCACTCTGGCTCCCTCACCCACTCACCTGCATGCTCCCCCTCCCACGAGGGATTGAGAGCTGTGGGCTGAGTAAGTGAGGCATACCTGTCACAAGGCCCACGAAGGGGTCAAGGGTAATTTCTTGCTTTGATATTATTTTATATTATTATTTAACTAGAATAACAAGAAAATAAATTTCAAAATGGCCTGAAAGTAGAAACCAAAGCTGATAAGGACACCAGTGCAGCGTTTTTCTTTTCCTACATTCCTTGAATGATGGAGTTTATAGAGAGTTAGAAGGGAATGTAAACAATTACTAAAGGGTTTGCAAAATAACACAAAATTCAAATGCAGTGCATAAAACTAATCTTTAATGAAAAGATGTTGGCTATGTAAAACTAAGAATCTTATTGTAGCTAGGGAAGAAATCGGATTATTGTAAATACCTTGCCATTCTTTCCCTGAGAATTTTCTGAAAAATTAATCCCTCAGAAAGAATATGCTATTTTTACAAGATATTCACATGTGATTATTGAAATATTGTAAACAGTAAATTGGAAATAAACTCAATGTTAAATCATAGAAAAGTAAGCAAATAGCATATCTGTATCAGAATATTAAATAAAACCTAAAACATTAATAAAAAAAAGTCTGTGTAACCACTGTGGAATGTTTATTTATACTATGTGAACAGAAGCAGAATATAATATTGTATCTCTTCCATAAACAAAATATATAAAATTGTGTATTCAATTTGTCATGGAGTTGCAGAAGTTTGGTTTCTTTAAGCATAAAAATAAAAATAATTGTTAGTTTGGAATCTGGGTATTTTTTATTTTGTTTTGATTCTGTTTTTGTGATGCTATTATTATAGTTTAACAGCTTGAAGTATTAAAACCCTAAGACTATATAATGATTATGGAGAGATGATAGGATAAAAGCTACCTGTAGTAAACACATCCTCAGATTACAGCCAATTACTTTCTGATACCAGCATGTCAGTGAGTACCAAAGCCTAAGTAATCTATAAAGGTAATTTTAATACTTAAAGTTTTCATCTCTTAATTTAAATATTAAATCTAATCAATGATATAAGTTGAAAGCTTGTTTAAGTGATGTTAAGCAACTCATGTTATTAAATTAAAATACTCTTGAAGAATTGACTCTCAGCCACTATAATTAGGTGTAAGTCTTTTGCATTTTCTATTAAATTCCTTTATCATCATACCTGAAAATTTTACCTCTCACAGAATTGGAAAAATGTACACTGAATTTAAATTCTACTACAAAAAATTATCATTTTAAGCCCCTTATTCAATTAGAAATTTGGTTATTATGAGTTTCACACCAAGTTCCCATGAACGTAGTGAGGCACTGTTCATCTTTCCCAGTGGTACGTAAAGCCTAAGTAGTCTCATTATTCTCATCTTCAGAAATCAAGGATCACGTAGGATTCTTCAGCATTAACCATCTGAAAAGAGGCCTCCATACAAAACACAGTCATGCTCTCACTTTAGAGAAAATCCAGTTCATTAATCTGTGTGGAATAGCCTAGCAGAATTGAGGTGAAATAATCCAAAAAGCCAAGATCATTATACCTACTTCGGGTCTTTAACATAATTTGTTTAATAAAAACTTGTTTTCCATTGTTTACTGAAAATAAATTAAGGTAATTTAAGTGCCGAACTCAGTACCTGATAAATGACTTGAATCCTAGCTCTAAATAAATAAAACAAGTGTTTAGAATCTTAGAAAATGAAAGGTTCCATAAGGACTGACAAATGTTTTAATAACACATGAATTTTTATGCCATTGGTGATATAACTGGAAACCCAATAGTGTATTAAATATGAACAACGTATAGAAATATCACAGTTTATCATTTCAATTTTTTTATTTCTGCATACCCAAACGGACATATGAAATTTTAGATTGAAAACATCTCATTCATTATTCAAACCTTATTTAAAATAACTGCTCAAACCAAGAAAAGGAATTTTCACTTCTTTCCCACATAGTGATAGAGAAATGACAACTTGGAATCATTTATCATTTAGGTTGCTTTTCAGGAACAATGGAACTCAAAGGCAGGAGCTGAGGTAGCCAAGCATCTCAAATGTTAAGAGACTCACAACACACTGAGCCATTTGGTATTTTGCTGTTCCCCCTCATAAAGCATTCTTTTTCTGGAAACCCGCATTCTAGAATTTCTCAAATTTCAGGTTATTTTCAAGCCAGAATTGGAAAAAAAAAAAAAAACAAAAAACAAAACAAAACAAAAAAACATCGAGAAGCCTCACAGGTTTAGAAAATCATCAAGAATCACAAAAATACTAATGTCACAATTGGGATTAGTTGGTTCTATAACTAGCTGAAAAAGAGGTTCGAGGTACCATCCATAAAGCAACAGTTAAAGTGAAAAATGTTTAAAGATGAGAAAAAGGCAACACAGTGAAATAGAGAGGAAAGAAGAACATGAAAAGAATGATAGCAAAACAGCTCCACAATGTGTATTTTAGAAGGGAGGAGACAATCATTTAGAGTACATGACAATAACCATCACGAGTTCAGACCTCTGCCTCCAAAGAAGTCATCACATCATGTTAAAGAGATACTCAGAGTACGATTGGGTAGTCTAAGTGGGTGGGGAGCAAGGGGAACCCAAAGACTTCAACTCTGGGACCACACCATCTACCCCAGGCAGTCACTGCCCTATTCAGAGAACACCGTAATGGTTGACATTTAGGATAGCCTTGAATCGAAAGCAATTTAAATTTTGATTGTTTCCTTTTGACAAGGAAAAATGAATAATTAGATAGCTTACAAACGTTTCCACCAAAAGAAGTTAAATGATGGCTTTCCATGAAAAGAAATCAAATCCTAAATAATCCAGGAAAATCTCTGTTCTAATGTGGTCTCTGTCCTTAGATTGAGACCCCCCGCAAAGCAGAATCTGTATTTCTTCAGTTTTTGGTATACCTGCTTTTAACATGGGGAATGCAGGGGGAGAGGGAACACAAACACACACACAAGCGCACACACACACACACACACACTCAACTCCCTGAATCAATGAATTGTTCAATTAATAACAAAAGCTCTATTATTTCATTTGTTTAATTGGTAACTTTTTTCATACCTTATTTAATATTTGCCTGAATTGTTAGAACATTAGGATTTTTTTCTCAACGTGGAATTTTGCTCTTATCATTTAGGGTAACTGTCTTTCTACCCCCATAATTTTATGATTAGGAGAAAAAGCACGGTAGAAGATGAATAATTATATTTTAAAATTAAGATCAGTATACATAAGATTCTATATATCTATTTTAAAAATACTGCAAAGAGTTCTTCAAATTATTAGTGTGTCTTATATTACTCTGAAAGGGAGCTTGGAAACCAGTGTTTTGGTTTTTATGTCAGATGGACTTACATCTTACGTAGGTGTTATAAACTTTTTAGAGAGGGGTCAACAGCAGTAAACAAATTTGGGAAAAATACTGATTATTTTTATATTTTCAATAAGGCAACTCTGAGGCAGACAAAAATTATATAAAAACAGAAATTAATGGTTACCTCTCACAATGCTGTGTTTAAAATGTTTTGCCCATGGATTTATCCTTATCAGAGCTATAATACCTAGCCTTTCTACTTATTTAAAATATGGCTTAATTTAAAATGTCTAAAGATAGCCAAAATAAATTCTTAAGGTTTTATTCATTTGTACTTTAATTTACCAAATCATTCTGTTTCTCAGCCACTATGTCTATGTGGTTTGTTTGGACACTGAAGTTTTTATCCCCCACTAACAGAAATCCAGGCTTTTATTTGTTGTTAAGTAAGCACTAGTCTTCAGACAGATATCACTTTAAATATGAGTCACAAAAAAATTTCACTTTAATATTTTGTCAAGAAATGAAAATGTATTTCACAAGGCATCTTACACATCAGCTATTTGTATATCAGGTCAGAATTCAGATAATGTTTATTTCTCTCATTGGTACCAGTAAAAATGGTTCCCATTTCCTTGCATTTTCTTAAGGCTCAAGCTGCTATGAGAATTGTAACTTTGGTGCAATTTCCATAAACCAATTAACCACGGTCGTTTATCTGTTCACAAGAATGAGCAGGAGTGCAGAAGTGGAGGGAAGAGGCACCCACACGTAGAGAAGGATGGAAGAGGGTTAACAGGCAGGCAGATTTGTAGGCACAGAATGATCCGCTCTCACCCCTAATGAGCAGAATCAGGCAGCTTTAATTCATGTTTTGTGGGGGTTTTTGTCCCTGAACCACAAAAGGGTATACAGGCTCCTGTTTAGGGGAGGGTTAGATTAGTCCTATCTGGTCAAAGGGAACAATACTGACATGTTAGTTGATCAGAAAGATGTTTTCACACTGTTTCTCATAGATAGTCCCTGGAGACAACTTTCTTTCTCTCTCTCTCTCTCTGTCTGTCTCTCTCTCTTTTTTTAATTACCAAGCATGACATTCATGGTTATTTCTTCTTTCCACCCAGTTGACTACAAAGGGGCCAGCTCTTCAGCCCCTTGTTGGCCAGGCCTGGGGGAGGAAGTGACAGAAGGCTGGCCTTATTTACCTTAGCGGCTTCCCGTGTAATCTGGTTAATCTTGTGGCTAATGGGAGGACACCACGGGTCCCCACACACTGTGCTCCACAAGGAGGCCTCATTCATATTTAATACAATAGAGTGTTTAAGTCATTCCACGCTTTGTGGAGAAGATTGGCTTTCTTTGTGTGCCTTCTCCTGAGAAGCCTTCCCAGCTCGTCCTCTTTCAGACAGGCATATGTTCCAGCTCCTGCCTGCCGCAGCTGCACAAGGACAGAGCAGGCTTCTTTTTTTCTCTCTCTCTTTTTTAAGCCAATGAATTGATGACTGCAGTGTGAAATGTGGGTTGAAATGGTCCCCTCCTCCCCCGCCCCACCCCAAGGATGCATAGATTAGCCTTTTGCTATTCTAATATCTCACAACAAGACATCTCAAGAGGAAGCAGGGCTCGTGTCCCTCAAGTGTGCCATTGTGAGGACAACAATCTGTTGAGCACAAAAGAAAAATAAATAAATAAAAGCAGGTGACACGTTGACCTTGTTCCTTTAATATTATCTGTGTATGGCGCGCCCCAAGCAGGGTTCTGGAGAAAAGAATAAACGGGGGTGCTTGGGTGGTGGGGAACGTTCTTACCCCATACAGAATGTTTAAACAATCCCATTGGAAAGAGAATCTCATGAAAACACGGCCACTTGGTCCTTGGATTTGATTTTAGGGAGAGGAAAAAAAATGAGGTCTCATTAGTCCTAATGGGTTAGATAATGGATACGCAGATTCTGTCACAGCACACTGGATAAACTGACATTTTTGAGAATAATAGAAATTAATGACTTTTGATTTCTAAAGTACAGATGGTAATGTTCTTAATTCTTATTTTCTTTTTCAAATCTGGTTCAAATTTTAAAGCAACTGAAATACTGTCAGACTCTGCCTTCAATCTTTCAGTCACTTCAATGACACTGATTAAGAAAAATAAGGTATCACTCATATTTCTATCATAGACTAGTTTAGTCCCTAGTTTGATATTAAAGATGGACTTTCAAAGGCAAAAGATGAATTTTAACATGTTTTCTCCCAAATCTTTGGAAGTTCCCAAAGACTTAAAGTTCTGAAATCTTTCATAAGCTGATATGTATCTGAAGTCCTTTAGCTATAAGTGTTTGATATAGCAAAGTTTTTAAAAGTAGTGCCATGTTGAAGGGTGTTTCTGTTTAGAATAGCAACAAGAATCCTGAGTTAAGGAGCTTACATTTGCAGCTGCAGTGGTTTAGATCCAACCAAACAAATAATGTAATCTGCTGAAGTGATGACATATAAAGTAATAGTAACAACTATATACATATGGATAAGCCTCACTCTCAGATTAATGAAAGGTGAAAAATTATTGACTACTGGACTATGTAACCAAAGAAGATAATGACATTAATTTTTAAAATGATAAAAGAGTTTCTCTGGTCTACAACCAGGTTGATGTGATGCAGCCCAAAGCAAAGGATTGAGACTGGCTGATGGGTCCCATTTCTTGTAGCCTTATTTAATAATAATACATACTGCCACTCTGGCAAGGAAAAATGGTACAAGCGATCCACATAGCTTTATGTGTACTTGGGCTCTTGTCATATGAATTCATTTTTTAACTTGCTGGTGTTGGAAAACAAATTGCTTAAAACATTACGGAGTGCATTTATATTGGTCATTAAAAGGATAACCTTATAAAGTAGCAAATGCTGCAAAAGGGTTTTACAGTTGCTTTGGCTGAGCCAATAAACCACATGTGAAACCTGCTTGTATTTTCTACTTATGTAAGGCGCTGTTGCCTCTTAGAGTCAGCATACGATGTAATGTACAAAATACAGCCACTTTTATTATTGTTTAATATTCATACACAAAACTAGGCTAAGTGGCAAAAAAGAAAGCTTGGTGCTTACTCTGTATTTCCTTACAATATGATTTTTATTTAAGTGGTTAGGGAAAAAACAAATATTTAAAAATCAAATGAGAGAAGTTAAAATGAAGAAAGTATGCTTCCAAATGTAATGTATCAAAAAGAAAAAAAGCTTGGAGTAGGTACTGACTGAAAAAAATTATCTACAAATATCAGAAAAGGAAAAATGGAGAAAAGAAGGAAATTCAATCAGAAGAATAGTCTTCAACCTCTTCAATTAACTTTATTTACTCAAATATAAGAAACCAAAGTGAACCAAAACCTTAATTAAAGCTTATTCTTGCAAACCTCTGCTCAGCCCCCGCATTACCCCCACCTCCCCAGCTGAGAGGTTTCATCTCCTTACCCTCTACTTCATTAGAGCCTAACAATCCATTATCCACTTCCTAATCCTCCA